>NW_027104790.1:685131-699819 GCF_000696795.3 Halyomorpha halys
TATATATATAAAGAATAGGTAGAGAGAAAGGTGACTGAATTATACGCCAAAATGTGCTGACACATTGTAGTTTATTTGATAGGACTAATCCAGTGATCAACGATCCAAAAAACCTCAGTAGACTAAAAATTACTGCAATATTTAAAGAAAAATGGCTACCTTTTGAAAAACAGATTCTGATTCATTTTTATGCATAGTAAAAATGAATAAAAAATATTTTTACTATGACTAAAACATCAAGGAATGCACCAACTAAGTATAAAATGAACTGCATGAACTAAATGATTTTACTGTAATTTCATATCTACTATTATTAAGAGTGATGACTTATTAATATTTTTTTTTTTAACCTATGCATTTTCTTAAAACCTTGCTACTTTTATTCGAAATTATTTTGTTAGGATGTCAAATAATAGTATAGAATAAAATAAAAAAAGAATAAAGAAAAAAGAATTATTAAAAGTAAACGAAATTAATGATGATTTTACTCTCAAGAATTATATTTATTATCAGGTGATATTTCATTAGTTTTCTAAGAAGCTGGATTTAAAAATTATATTGTTTTAATATAAATTTACTCCTAGTTATATGGTAATCGATTTTTTAACGTTTGTTTATGCACAATTAAGCGCCTGTCTGATAAAAATGTTTTGCTACATTGTTATGCCTCTTAAACATTTTCTACCATATCTTTATCATATGTTTTTGTTAGTCATTTTTTATAAGGTTTTTTTTTTATACTATTATTACTATTTTTAATTTTTATAATTAATCTTTATTATTTATAATTGTGAAATTATTTAAACCATTGTACACATGTAGAAGTGTCTTTAGTACGAGACTATACCACATTATCAACTTTTAAAAGAACTAACCCGATATTAAAATAACCAGGTCGGTCTGGTCATAAAGAAATAATAATAAAAAATAGGGCATCTTATTATTGAAATTGGTAATTAAATTAAATCAAGTACTATTTTAACTAAGCTTAATCAAGAATTTGAATAAAATTTAACGAAAGGTTCATTGAGTAACTGCATTAAGAGATAGGACCGAGAGAATCTTCATCTAGTGTTCTTATATATAAATATATATACATAACACACATGTATACACACATTTACATACCAGCATGTCTAGTCCAATTTGTATTATTCGAAAAGAGTAAATTCTCAAAAACTCTGCTTTATAATTAGAAATAATTTAGTCATGTCCTTGAAATCAAGTAATAAGACAAATTATATATAAAACGTCTAAAATAAATACTTAAATACACCTTAATTGCCCAATCGAAATAAAATCCAAAACTGCTAGGTTGTTTTAAAATTAATAACATATTTTTTGTTCATTATTGATATCAGCCAATAAAAAAAAAAGGATTTATTGATCGAGACAAGGTTTTAGTTATTAATTTAATAAACAATTGCTTTTACGGAATGTTGGTATACCTGATTAGTTATTTTTATTTCGGAATCGGTGTATAGACAATCAGGTTAGAGTTATTTCTGTGTCAGTTGCCGGCCCGGTGATGCAATTCCAAATCCTTGCGCTTTTCTACTTTTCATTTTTAAGAACAATAATCCGAAAATGTATATTTTGTAATATTTAAAGATTGTTCAAATATTTCTGTTTTATTATTGTAAAATTTACTGTGACTTTCATCATAAATGAATTCTATAGATTTAAAGTTTAAGAAATATTTTCTGTTATTCTGAAATTCGCAACGACATATATTTTAAGTACATTGTAAGTTATCACATTCATGATAATTTTTATGTTTACTTCATTACAAAGACGTATTAAAAAAGGAAGCATAGTTAATGAAATGTTATTAATCTTTCTCAATGTTTTATTCATTATTAGTTTAGAATGAGGGAATTTTTATAAATCTAAACTGGTCGAATGTAAAACAAAAACTAATAATTTATCAAAATTTATAACTAATAAAATTTATTCCGAAAGTGTATACTGATATTTATTATATGTACTTTCTAACTATATTTGGTCTTATAATGTGTTAAAATGAAGCAATAACTTAATAACAAAGTGTTTGATACTTTGCTAAAGCAACACTTTGTTTTACAAAACAATAATTTTTTGAAACAAAGTGAAAGTTCTCTAAGTCAGGTTGAGACTGTTGCTTTTATTAAGAAATTGTTTCAGAGTTAAGAGCATTATGTGTTCCTGGAACTAAAATGTTTTTGGATAAGTTAAAAAAAAAAATCAATTAATTACTTTTAAATGATTCTAAATGTTTTAATGTATTAATTAAAGTATGATTATTACATAATGAGTATATGTATATTCCAAGAAATGGAATATGTATTCTACTTCCATTCAAATTCGTAATAATTTAAATTTATTTATTAATATGTTTTATTTGGCTTTATCTAACTAGATAACTATTTAAATTCACTATTTTTAATATTGTGTTAAATTTCAAATTAAATGAGTATAAGTTTTATTAAGTTAATTCAATATTTTATAATAAAAAAACTTTTCAATTAATTATCAGAGATTATATAATAAATAACATTTATTTTTATTTCGGCTTTAAAATATCATGGACTTGTATATTTTTCGATATACTTTAAAATAACAAATATGTATTATATAGAGGTTTATACAGTTGACAAACTGTATATAAAAAGATGAATAATTAAAATACTAATCAAATTTCGAAAAAGATGACAAAGTATTTGATTAGGTTTTTGTGATTAAAATTTTTGTAATATATCTTTCGTATAATTTTTTATTTAAATAATTCTTTTCACTAAATAATCTCATTTCGACGTTTATCGGTATTTCCCTATCCTCAGGATTCTATATTTATTATATATCTTACACTTCTATATTTCTTTTAAAATTTGTATCATTATTTCTACAAGACTGAAATCGCTGGCACATTAATTCATTTGTATTGAAATATGAAGAGTCATGAAGATTTCGCCTTCCAAAAAAAAAAAATTATATTTCAAAATGCAATTCAATGGAGTACCTCCAGTATAACATGGCAAATGGAGTAATGAGATATTCCATAGAATTGTATTATTTTAAATGAAAACTTAAAAATTTAAATAAATAAATAAAAATTTAAAAGATAAAATCACTACAGATAAATCAACCTATCAGAGTAAAGTTTTTTTTGTTTTCTCACCCATCTATTAATTTTATCATTACAAAATAAAACCAATTCATAATACACAAATAAGAATATATATTTATAATAAACATATACCTATTCTTATTTTTGTATTATGTATTAATTTTATTTTGAGATGATAAAATTAATAGAAGGGTAAGAAAAAAAAAGAAAAAGAGAGAGTACAGTGTTAAGTGAAAAACGATATACATGTCAAAAGAATTAAAAAAATACTGAGAATGGGGCAAACCCCGAAACGTCAAGTTGTCGACTGGTTTTTGCATAGACTTTGAAATAAAAAATAATTACGCCGGAAATGTTTCACAGGATTTTTATTAAATAATTTGGATAAGTTCTTCCCAATAACATCAACTTTTATATTAATAGTTATAGAATTGAAAGTTATACTAATAAAGCCCCAACTCTCTCAAACAGTAGTTAATAACAAAATAATCAATATTTTGTTGCTCCAGATGCCATGACATAGAACCACAAAATAAAAATGCAGTCACATGTCATTCTAATATTTTAGAACAGGAGGCTAAAAAAAGGGATACAAATTCATTCTTAAACAGTTGGAAGTACAGGTATAAGTTTTTACAATTATGTTATTTACAGCTGTGCTTGGGCATGATTTTGGGGTTTTCTGCCTTGATGCCTCCATCGGTGGGTCATTAATCCGTCGCGATTAATTATTTTTATATAAAATATAATTATTTCTCATTTGATTAGTTAATTTGAATAGATTAACTATCATTTAGGAGACTTGAGCCTTTTTTTTTAATATTCATTGTAAAATTAACTGTTCATTAAGAACAATAACTAAATAGGGGTATTCATTTTATTTTCATGCCAGTTGATAGGAGTTGATTTAAATAAAAATGTTTAGTAGTATTGGGTAACAAACAGACAGTAATGGCCATATTATTCTGAGGTAAGAACAATAATTGATGCTGTATTATTTTCTTTAAATAATAGCTGATGATCACTTTGATATTCGGTTGTTTCATCAATGATCTGCGATCAATATTGGAACATAATTATTTGTACGGAATCATACCACGTCAGCTAAGCGCATATATAAATTAAAAGTAATATCTGAATATACTTTTTTATCATTCGTACAAAAAATTGGAACATTTGTTTCAAGGATAAAAAACTTTCTTAATGATGAGCATTTTCGTATTTTTAATAACTTTAAATAACCACCTTCGAGAATGACCGTTAAAGTGTGACAGAAATCAAGCAATAATCTTAATTTTGACCACAAAAATGAATATGGAAATCGTGGTTAACGTACTGCTTTTGTTTATTGTACCCTCAGTTGTTTTCAATAACTCGTTTTGGATAGTATTTATGGTTTAATTTTGAAAATATCTACATAGTATATATTGCTAAACATTCTTTTTAATTTAACGGCTTAAATAAAAACATTATTATTGTTTAAATAAATCAAATGGTATCCATGTTAAGTCTCAACACTCTTTATTATATCATCAACAGTCCAAGACATAGAAAAGATTATATTTAAAATATTATTTTAATAATTTTTCAAATCATCAACTTAAAAAAAAACTAAATTGAGGCTTATTTTTCAATGTTAAAAAAAAAACTGATTTACTGAGGTCAAATTTTAGATTATAATTTTTTGGAGTAAAAGAAGTCTCAATTTTGTTCTTAAAAAATGAAATTTTTTTAAAAATATAAAATTTATCATATATTAAAAAATGTGCTCTACCTTAGTGTGAAAATATTTTATATTAACTGAATTAGAGCTAAAGAAAGACGATAATTTAATGTTACTAATATTTTTTATCAAAAAGTATTTTAATAGTAAAAGTGAATAACTAAAATCTTTCTGAACCTTTTAATTGATTGTGCGTTAGTGAGTAAAATCAAAGAGAAGTTTGTAAAACACAAAATCTTCAAGATGGATCGATCGTTATTATTTGTCGCATTTGATTTCTGCTCTCTTATTAATGAATGTATAGTTTGTATTGGGTAACTAAAAAAAAAAATACTATATTTAAAGTTTGTGATAGATTAATTTTATTTGTGAAAAAAGATTTATTTGTCAGTGAGAGTGATCATTATTTAAAAATGCACATTCGATGAATTTCTATTAAAAACTTAAGCTTATATCAGCTTTTATCAAAATTTAAATATTCATGACTCCTGAAAAAGGATGTTACGCAATAAAATCAAGACAACGTTTTTGTGGCGTTGTTTTCAAAAATGCGGCACCAATATTTATTGAACTGGGGTACAACAAAGATAAATACATACGATACAAATGGGGCATAAATATTTCAGGGGATGTTACAGAAGGTGTAAAGATTTGTCTTGCGTGGGTATGGCTGATATGTTTACCATTCTCTTGACTGTTTCCTAGGAACGAGTTGGATATCAAATTGAAGCTCTGGCGCTCATTTAAGAATCTCCCTCAAATGTTTTCATGTACGAGTATTTATAAATTCCTCACTGTTATTTATTTATAGATTACATTGTTTCAGAAATAACGAATTTCAAGCGTAGAAAATTCTAGACTATATACAAATTTGATTCATGATTTTCATTTAGTTGTTTAATACTACCAATTCATCTAAAACAGCATTTAAAAATAGATGAAATTTTGATTTTTAAATATTGCCTCATTGATTTCAAATACATTGAATCTATACCTCAATATTGTTATATATTTGTTAATAAAAATTAATTATTTCTATAAATCAACTTATATTGGGTACGAATTAGTTTGTTAAGAAAGTATTGGATAAGTTGGCTTACCTTAGGAGTCCAAACTGAGGTAGCGGAAGGAGTTGCTCGGGACTGACTCTTGGAACGGGATTTCCATATCTTCTTACTGACGAGGCGACTCCCTTGTTGGACCACACTCGTCGAACTTTTCGACTTCTGCATACCACCTGTAGGCACGGACCTGTCTTGTAAGCCATGTAGTAAGTTGGAAAGAAAAGATTGCCCTGAGGACAGAAAGGATTTTGTGGTAGGAGATGTTGGGGAAACTGGCTCCTCTGCCAAACTGGACCTAGAGCTATTTACTGCCGATTCTACTTCAAGCGTGTCTATCTTCAAATCACGGAGTGCTTCGATCCACGCTTCATCAGTTTGAGCATTTTTATCGAGGCCATCATCTTCAGATATTGATGGCTCCCCTTTCCCTTTTATGTTTCTAAGATTGCGGTCGTAATTTACCCGTTTGAACCTATCTATTTTATCAGAGTCAACACTTTTCTTACGAGCCATTCGGAGGTATCGTTTTATAGTATCACTTACCGATGGCGAAACATCGTCATTGTCAACACTACTTCTCCTTGGGGCTCCCCCAGCTGCTGCTTTATTTTCCTTTTCTTGCTCTGCTTCTCTCAATTCTCTTAATTTTTTCACTTGATCAGCAATTACAACCCAAGATTGTGGTGTTATAGTTTCTGTCTGTGTTCCCCTATTAGTCACAGGATCTTCTGCTTCAATTATGAATGTTGGAGAACCTGGGTTTGTAGATCCAGTGTCTTCAGTAGTCTCTTCTTCTTCTACATCTTCGTTCCCTCTCCGCCATTCTCTGCTACTACCTAACCATCTGCTTGGCAATGTATACGGAGTGCCTCCACCACAGCGGCTCGAAAATCCACGAGCTTTCCTCAGATCGAAATACAAACTCTCTAACTTTTTTCTGTCCGTTAAAAGGTCACTGATTACTTTATCCCTGTTGGTAGACTTGCTATAATACCGCCTTAATGTGTCCAAGAGTGATGTTTCTGATCTGTCACCTTCAAATTCGACATGCCTAATTCTCTCTCTCCCCTCTCTCTCAATGTTAGCTAGGTGCTCTTTCAATTTTTCCACTAGTTTTACAGTATCTAAAGACCCTGGCTGGGGTTGAGACAGGTATCTTTCTAAGGTCACTAGTATTCCGGAAGATTCTTCTTGATTTTTTCCAAACAAAAATTCTTCCCTCATTTTCTGAATGTCGAATCGAGAAGTAGAGGGCTGCGGAGATTCTCTAGAGTAGGGTGATTTAAGATCCTCTGCTTCATCAGCAGAACTCGTCCTGTCTCTGCAGCTTCCTCCTTTTTTTCGTCCACCTCTTGATCTTCCACGACGAAAACCAACTGCCCCAGGATATGACTGTTTCCTCCAAAGGAGGAATTTGGGCTCTTTGTTGCATACTTCTTGAAAGTAGGCTTCGATTTTGGGAATATCTTCTGGTTTGTTGTGGCCTTCAGGAATCAATTTCCTGCCTGCATCGGCCATATACCGCCACGTCTTCCGAGTAAGGAGCCATCGCTCCTTTTTCGGCCCTTTCTTCTTCGGGCTTCCAGGACTCGGCTTCCCCATTGACGATGAATTCCGCCGGTACCTGCTTGGACCCGGGTCCATCGCTAATCCCGGCTAGGGCCCACACATCCCGCTCCGCGACCCGCGCCCCACTGCCGTCTGTCCGCCCCCTACCACGGTCCGCGCTGAGTAACGTGCCAAAATTTCAGGCGGCAGCTTTGTTTTTAAATTGTACATTCCTCCTGGCGGGTCCGAGTTCTATTTTAAACTATCGCTCGGATCGCTCGCGACTTGCTGTAGGACGAAGTAAACGCCTAGGGAATCTGGAGATAGGGAGAGTTTGTGAGACGTCCTAAATCCAGTCTGTGTACTCAATAGCCAACAACTAAGGATATAAATAGGAAAGGAGTTTTAGGAGAAACGGTTCACTGCTACAGTCGTACAATTTTCCTAATTTTGGGATTTTAAAAGTAAAAATATTAGTGATTAATGATCTTTTTTATTAAAAATAAAATGAAATATTCTGAATCCAAACTAAATAGAAAGAGACAACGGTAAAAACTAATCGAAATAAAATTAAGAGGGTGAGTGAATTTTAGGTGAGCAGATACATGGTTAATAGTTGTTTTTAGATTTAAAATTTTTTAAAAACCATTATTACTATTGGAGTAAAATTTTAACCGTCTACTTATATTTCAAAATCATTTTAGCAATATAAATATCATCTAAGGTGTAATATGTTTCAGCTCAGCAAATGGTGAATATGCAATTCTGTAATATCAGTTTGATATTTTATAACTAGAAAGAGAGAAGTAAATGTGTTTACTTTATATTTTAAAACAATATATATTAAAAAGCCTTACACAGGTACACAAAATGTACTTCTTCAATGATGTTCATCGTGACTTGTCCTTTCTATTCGGGAAAATTGGGATCTATTATCCTTTTCTGGAGTTGGTTCAAGGTACAATTTATGAAATTTCTATTTATGGAGTTCATATACAAAGATAAAAAAAAAATATTTCAAACCTTATTACCTCGCAGATATTTTCCTTTCAAAGTCACAACATTTTGAATGATTTCCGGAAAAAGATAGGAGCCATCCAGGTGACCTTTGTACATTTTTAACAAACAATTCTCTTGCCAAGTTTGAATTTAATCTGGATGGAACTGGACTTTATTGAAAGAATAATTAAATATGTTCAAATAATTTAATTTTCTTGAATATATTATTTTTATTTACAGAAATTTAAATACATAAAAATTGAATCCATTGATTTTTTTAAATCAGAACTGAGTGGAACTATTATCCTATAAATTATAGTATCATTATATTTGATAAAATATGAGTAATTTATTTTTTATTTAATCATTTAATAATAATATTTCATAAATGAAAATTGTTAGTCATTAACCGCGGGTGACATTGGTATTCCTATTTAGTTAGCTATTATTTATTTATTTAACAAAAATGAAATAATATCTACTTTCATTTACCTATATATGAAATATATTGTAAAGGAAAGTATTGGTCGTGAAAAATATCAACAAGTGAGAAAGTTTTCAATGGATATACAAAACTTTGAGTGCCAATTCATAGCAAAGATTTTACACATTTTATCATATTCTATGTATGTAAAATTGGTATGTATGTTAACTAATATATGTAATTATGTTATGTAACTAGAATGTTTTTGCACCATTTTCCGTAAAATCGACCTACCGAAAGATCCTTATATATAATTTATAGCATAGGTTTATGCTCAAACCATTTTGATTAAAATCGTTAAATCAATGTACAATCAAGTGGAATTCAATATGAGTGTCGTCAATGTCTTCTTATGACAATAATGATACTTTTTAGTTGTTATAATAATAATGAAAACACGGAAAAAACATTTATAGTAGTTTTTTTTTACTTGCTTTTAAATGAAACTATCGTATAAGTAGACTAGTGTGAGCATGTGACATTGGCCTCGTTAATTTAAACTACAAGTTGGGTGGCAAGCGAAAGTTGTATGATGTTTGCAACACACCAGATTTTTTAATTTGTTTAAATAACATTTTTTCTCAGTTCGAATATTATTTTTACAAATTATTATAATGGATTGAACAATTGGATATAAATAAGTCAGTCTACTAGAATGATTCACAGTAAATAAATTGTAAATACGGATAAAATAATTGGTATATAAAACATTATGAACGGATCGCGAGATATTGGGCTTAGTGCTAAAGAGAAGTATTCTATGTTTAAAACACAAGCACTTTTTGATTTTTTTCTTCATTTTATAGGACGTAATTTATTAGAATATTTATTCATCATGTTTTTACAAAAAAAAAGAAATTAATATTAAAATCTTCTTTACAAACAAGACCCATGATACATATATATATATGATAAACCTGTGTAATAGAAATATCCTATATATTATGATTTAACTTAAAGAAAGAGAGACAATCTTAACTGAACAATACGAAGTTGAATGCCTCCATTACCCCCTGTGTAATCTATGTAACACCAACTCAATCATCTTAACTAATTCTTCTTAATTGGTATGATTCATTAAAATTATTAATATTTGATTTAATTTTTAACAATTTTTTTAATATTTATATATGTTATATGACAGGTGAGTAACGTTTTGGTATATGGGATGCTTCTTATTTTGAGTTGAACACATTGTCTTGGTGTATCAGTGTATAAATTGATTTCAATGTTTTCTGCCTGGACGAGGTTTTGATGTATGTCATATTTTGATATTTTAAAAATATTTTGCGTGATATCATTTGAACATTAGTTCTTTTGGGATTTCTTTGTAAAATTTACCACAATTTTCATAAGGTTTTATATAAAATGTCTTTGTTTTTTGTATGAGTAGATCATCCTAATTCCTAAACCCTACTGTTCAACAGACAGGTAAGGGATTATTCATTACTTGATATTTAAAACTTGAAATGCGTGTCGGAATGTTTTGACAATGAAGAAATAAATTGTTTTCCTTCTCTTCAGGTTAACAAATTTATTACGAAGAGGTATGATTCAACATCCACTTACATGGCTTTATGACATTGTATGTGTTCTTATAGTACTAATTTTACTGATATTAAACATGTTTAAAGTTGCCAATAAAATAAACAGGTAAAAAAAAATGAATAACATAACTAGAATTATCGTAATTTAAAATAACGTAAATTCTTTTAAGGGTTGAATACAACAAATTTCCAAATTTTACTGGTGATTAATCAAAGGACTTTAAGATCGAAATTTGTTAAATATGGAGCAATTCAAATCAAGATTTCAACGCCATTTTTTCCTTTGAAACAACAACACATTGCCGTAAAAAAAAATTAATAACCGAAAAAATGTCTGAACCTTCCAAATTCTCATAATGTTACTAAACTCTGTGAATCGACGATTTGTCATGCCTAGTTGATTTAAATTGCATCAAAATAATTTAAATCATCATCTGTTTGTACTTGATAAAATTACTTTGGCAACAAACAGGCTTACTTTGAATTCCGGGAATGTGAAATCTAGACTATACAAATATCCTATAGGTATTTGTTAAATTAGGCGAAAACTATATCAAATTAAGGAATTGGGAACTGATGAAATCGACTTCAGAACGTAATGTTTGTAATACTAATTTTCAAGCAATTGATTAGCTCCAAAATTGACTCCTATCATTAAGCAAAGAAACAAAATCATGATTTTTCACTTGGATGACGTCAAAAGTGGATGACGTTTAACGATTTTCCCAACAGCCCAATTCATTTAATAATAATATTTCATAAATGAAAATTATTAGTCATTATTCACGGGTGACATTGATATGCCTATTTAGTTAGCTATTATTTATTTATTTAAAAAAAATGAAATTATATCTTCTTTCATTTATCATTTTTTTTTTTTTTTCATACCCTCCTGTAATGATGTTAGTGGGTATTTGTACGTACATATAGGAGGTATGCTATATGTATTGCTGGGTGTTAATGATACCTTGGATTGCCTTTTGGCATTATAAGGTTAGGTGAAGGGTCCAATGAAGGTTGTAACTTGGTTGGCTTACGCTAGTGGATTATTGGAACGGGGAGGGACAGTTCCGCTGGTCAAATATCTATATACGAAATATATTGTAAAGGAAAGTATTAGTGAACTCTTTTAACGAGGGAGAAAGTTTTCAATGGATATACAAAAATTTGAGTGCCAATTTATAGCAAAGATTTTACACATTTTTATCATATTCTATGTATGTAAAATTGGTATGTATCGTAACTAATATATGTTACGTAACTAGAATGTTACTGCAACATTTTCCGTAAAATCGACCTACCGAAAAGTGCCTTCTTTATAATTTATAGTATAGATTTTACACTTTTTTTTAAAAATAATTTTCACAAAATATAACGAATTCAGAACGTACTTATGTTTGTAATACTAATTTTCAAGCGATTGATTAGCTCCAAAATTGAGTCTTATCAGCTGGCAAAGAAAAAAAAATCATGATTTTTCACTTCTGCAAATAAATTTTTTAAATAGTGGATGACGTTTAACGAGTTTCGTAACAGCCCAGCTCATTTAATAATAATATCAATAATTACTCATATCAAATACGACATAATAATATAATATATTTTTTTCAAGCTAATATAAATTGTTTAAATGTAGCTTACTTCTCCTTTCCTCCAGTAATTTAATCCAGTTAGGTAGGTTTAAAAGGGTAAGTTGATTAGGATACTTCCTTAGGATGGATCACAAAATGAGATATGTGTGGAAGAAAGATGTCTGAAAGGAAGACTGTCCGAGAAATGTTTGGAAAGCGAAGCATTAGAGAAGGAGACAAGAAGAAAGCTGGCACAGGATCATGACCACAGGTCCGAGCTCTGTAGGTAGTAGCCACCACCCACTGCAATGTGGTATTTCGTAAGCAGAATATGATGACAATATTAAGATTATAAAAAATGTAAATTCGAATAACATTTAATTAATATTTGATTGAAAATGGCGCGCAAAGGTGTGGGAGTTAACTTTAATAACAATAAATGGAAATAATTAATATCTTTTGTGTAGTATGTACAATCTTCATTCGAGTGACGCGAATCGAAATGGCGGCGAATCAAATCCTTGGGGGATTTTGGCTCACTTCTCTTGAATCGTTTTTTTTTTCCTCGACACCTGCAAACTGTCAGCTACTATTGGAGACACCCTTCGGGAGATGTCACCAGATTAGTTATGTGAAAATCTAAAATCTGGTGGACTTGCCCACCGATCTAAAACTGGATTTTTAAAAACTATTTCCTAAATGGCGTCTTTACTTTCTTGCTGAAAAAGTTTAGCTTTTCAATCCGCTTTAATTTTTGTTAATTAACTTTAATTTATTAATAATAAAATAAGTTAACTTATTATAAGTTAACTTTAATTTTAAGTCTTTTTTAAGATAGGTAAACTTCTAGACATCAAATTAAATATTTAAAAAGGTTCATTGTTTATATCATATTAATACACTGATCAATGATTAATGTGCAAAATTTATGACATATACGAAATTAAATAGTGATTACTAACTCGAAATAGTAAAGTATATATTAACTGAAAGTAGCCATACCTTAATTAAAACCAAACCTCTACAAATCAATGTTTAAAATTGTGAATTTTATGAGTTGATGGTTACTGCCCATAAAGTTCGGACCAGCGGCCATAATCCTGTGCCAGCTTTCTTCTGGTCTATTGCTCTAACCTTTCCCTTTCCAAACCCTTCTCCGACACCACCTTCCTTCCGGAAATCTTCCTTCCACACAGGTCTCATTCTGTGAGCCATCCTAAGAAAGTGAAGGATGCCACAATAATCCTGTTAAGCCATCATCTTAGTTGATAACTTTATCTTGTTAAACAACTTAACTATGATTAAACTATTCTCTTATAAAAAATTGAAAATTGTTAAAACCTACTTAAAATGTAACGATCGTTTTGGTATATTTTTTAAGACTCCAAGGAGGTATATGGAAATAATTGTTATTCCGATATATAGGAAACAACAGTTATTTCCACTTTTTTTTTTACTGTTCTTTGTTAGTAATAATAATAGTTGCCATCAGAAAAGTTGATTTTTGGATATGAGATATCCTGGCATTCAGTTTTCACACATTTTGGTCTCGCCTACAAATAAAAGGTAAAGTGTAGTTTCATGATACTAATCAATTCAAAATAAGAAATATCCTTTTCTGACTTCTTATTCTTATTCATCGATGGCGCTGGAGTAAGTTATTGTGTCGTATTATTTTAAATAATTAATAAAATATTATTTTTTTAAGCTATTACCTAGAAATAAAATAAATCATAATAACATTTATGTATACTATCATATAAAGAGGGATTCGATTTTCCATATTAGTTGAGCTGACATAACCAACTTTAGAGGTAAACTTGTTTGTGATTAAAAAGTACAAAGTATGATGGTTGAGGAGTGTTTTGATTTTAGGACACCATTATGGCGATTTTAACAAAGTTCTCTTAGTCTTTTCATACAGTGTTAATTGTTAATCGTTTTTTCAACCAGCTTACTGATCCTTGTACAACCGTTGTTCAAGAAACTGAAGTTCTTTACAAAGTGCTGAACTCCTTGACCTTTCTGGGTTGTAGCGGTACTGCTGTATTTATTTATTTTCATTTTTAAAATTATTAACTAGTTTCATTTCATTTAATCTGTAATATTTTCTATGGTGTAATTGAACACATGGCTATAGATGATAATTTACTAAATATTCTTAATTACTTTAGTCTATAGATTCCTATTCCAAGCCACAGTAGCCCAACAGTCTTCCTTTTTGAACTTGATCTTATCTCACCATCTTTGTAATTGGTCTTCCTTATTAAATATTATTAAAAGTTCTATCTGAAATCGGATGAAATTGGAGTATTACAATCAATCAACTGATTTACTCATTATGTAAATTAGTTCAGGAAGCATTACTTCCGTGAATCATATAGAATTCCTTTTTTGAAACCAGCGCGGATATCAACTCAGAGAAGGGTGGTTAGTGAAAGATTTGTGATGCACCAATGTTTGTTTTTTTTTTTTTTTATCACGAAACCCCTTTTGAGAAGAAAAAACCTTGATTAATAATATTTAGAGACACTACTTTATGAATTAAATACTTTAAAACTTCAATGAAACAAGTTTTGTATGAAAAATACAACTAATCCAGGGGTGTATGCCAAATAACAAGAATTATGAAATTTCGTCACTTAT
>NW_027104790.1:700284-717899 GCF_000696795.3 Halyomorpha halys
AAATGTAACGGTTATATCAAGCATGTAAGGCCTAACAGGCCGATCTGGTATAAAATATAAAAATAAAATATAAAATTAAATTAAAAAAAAACTCATATATGATCAAAGACATTATTCTCCCAAGGATTTTAATTTTCCTTGAAATATACGAAGACAAATTAATATAATTCTGTAATTATTGCTAAAAAGTCAAGCATGTTTATTTAAATAGTTACAACCTTTTTGTTACCCAGTCATGTATGTACAATTATGTTGTCATGTTTGGATATCAACTGAGCAGCATTAATAGCAGTTTAGGAACCAATGACACATTTTTTTCAACAAACATATAGCTGCTAAGGCCTTCATTGATGGTTATAGTTATGTAAAACTAGAATTGACAACAGGATTTGCACTAGGATTTAGATGTTATATTCAACTAAAACATAAACACTTGTATTTTATAAAAAAAGTAAGTTATATATTATATGTCAATAACGATATAAACTATAAATGAAAATAGTGGGAACCTAGTTTGTTTTCACAACTGACGCGCTCTAACTTGGATATTTGAGTTTCATTCAACTTAATTGCTTCAGATAGTTCTAAAATATTCAATATAACAAGGTAAGTAAAAAATCAATCTCGTAAGATAGTGAAGGTAGGTACGTTTTCAAAACTGACGCAAAAAAAAAAAATAAATAAATAAAATAACAAGATTTTAGTTGAATAAATTTATTTGAGTTTGAATATCTCATTTAATAAATTTAAAATTTAAATTTAATAAATGAAAAATGACTTAAACGATTTTAATTATAACCAAGAAACCGAAGAAAAAACAAAATAAATGCAAAGTGTGGAGAAAAATCATGGTTTGAACGGACATGAAAGATCTAAATTACCGACCTCATAAATTTTATAAATGTTGATTTGTTTTAAGATAAAATAATCATAATGTTTAATATACAATTTTAAATCTATAATTAAGATTTTGAGATGTACGTATCCATTAATACAATTGAAGAATGATTGTGACGTAAGTAAAATTTCATTATTATTTTTTCTAAATTTACATAAGTGATAATATGTTTATTATACATATATTATTGAAGTACGTACTACGTAAAGTAAGAATGATAATCAAATCTCATTTACTAAATTTAATAAAAGAAAAGTGAATTACATGAATTTAATTATAGCCAAGAAACCTAGGAAAAACAAATAAATGCAAATTGTGAAGAAAAATCATGGTTTGAACGGACATGAAAGTTCTAAATTAACGACTTCATAAATTTTTTAAATGTTGATTTGTTTTAAGATAAAATAAATCGTTATTTTATGGACATTTAAAAATTAACACTGAAACTACCACTATTAAGAATAAGATCGCTATTAACTAGTTTAAAGTTAATTAAACAAACTTCATTTTGAGTAACTAGTTAATAATAAGTCTGTACGTCTAATAGTTCCTAAAATATGAAACTTTTTTCAAAATTACTCAATTCCGACGAGCCATCAGAATCCTAATATTTTCAATGTTTATAGTATATATTTCAAATTAAAACTGTATTTCAATCTTTAAATTCATCATTAAAAATTCGCGATTAGGCCACGATAGCTGATTGTCATAAGGTAAAATATTTACTATCAAGTTTCCGGGAACTGGGATGTTTTTATTCTTGAACTAATGTAAAAGAAAAAAAAAATTAAAAATGGATTCTGAAGTAATTTAAAATGAAAAATGAGAGGGATATTAAAATATTCCAATATGGAACGCCAAAGCAACTAAAATTGGGAAATTGTTTACCACCGAAATGCATCTGTTTTATTATTATACATTGTTTTGTTTTTTAACGCAATTATCTTACTAACTATTAATTTTACCAACAGTATATGTTAATTAATACTATGTCATGATTAATAATAAATATTTTATCACTTCGAGGAGAAGGGAGGCTCAGTGATTAAGGTACTGTGCTACCAATTTCAAGGTTCGAATCCGACTATTTTAAATAATAATTTATTCTGTTACTGTAGCTGTGAGTCATCCCTATGGGTTTGGGAAGCCCTCTATCCATCATCCCTATGGGTATCCTTTATTGGGGAGAATCGGCCGGTTGAGTGTGATCATGCACAAATCACTTCCTTGTATAACCATTGTTCAAGAAATAGTTCTTCCTTTTAATGCATTGAACCCTTGACCCCTCCATGTGTTATAGTGGTACAGATTTTCACTTTATCACTTCATAGCAGCATAAAAAATATATTTACATTCGCCGAAAGTGAGTTTCTTTCTTTCCATATGCGTTTAAAAAGGAAATATTGCATTTAAAATAAATTTAATAATAGAAAAATACAACTGATTGAATAAACATTAAATCTGTAAAATGCAATAAATACATTGTAGGAAGATAGTCCGGGTGGGGGTCAATAAAAGTATCAAAATAGTAAAAGAAAACTATTAATTGTTAACCAACGTTTCGCTCCACTTTGCATGTCTTCATCAGAGCTAAATAAAAATAAATATAAACATTTTAGAATAACCAAAAAATTAAAATAAAAACATTTAAAAACAATTATTATATCTATAAAATATGTAAAAAAAAATGATGATAACAATTAAAGGAACTATACTTGTAGGTGGACTGGAAACAAGTTAATAATAAATATATAAAGGTGTGATAAAAGTTCTAAATATAGATCTAGACTAATAAATTGTCGGAGACAACGTATTAGTTATAAATATGCTAAAGAGGTAGGTGTTAAGGGTAGAGCTGATAGGTGAAATTGATATGTTATAGGTGAGTATGTAAAAGGTAGAAGCTAAGAAAATTGATAAAATAATTAAAATAAAATAAACAATAAACATAGGGATAGGGATAATCGCCTGTCAGATTTACAGAAACACAGCAAGCGACTGAGAGAAAAGGGGAAAGTCAGGCATAGTGCCCCCACTTCCTAGGCTAACCCTTAGGAAGAATTAGAACGTTGGTTAACAGTAAATATTTTTTTTTTACTATTATGATAACTTTATTGACCGCCACCCGAACTTTCTTCCTACAATCTGCTTCATACGGTCACCCATCTTCTTCCAATACAACATATACAGTTCGGAGTTGAACAATTCCACTATATTTTCAAGCATAAGATAATTCTAATGCTAGGAACTTATTTCCATATCAAGTCTCCTACCTCAGGACTATCAGTCATCATGGCTCTAATGGCAATTTTTTTTTTTCAGGTGATGTATTTAAAGTTTTTAATAAAGTATTGAGTTTTTTTTTTTTAAATATTATTTTTTATTTTTTTTTTCTTCTTTGAGTTTTTTTTTTTAAATTATTTTATTTAATTATTTTTCGTCTTTTTTTTATTCTATTTTATTTTTTTCCTTTTATTTATTTTATTATGTATGAGATCATTCATCACTATTACCTATTGCCCACAACTGTGTGGCAGATTGTAATATTTATCAATAAATAAATCTAAGACAATTTTTTTAAAAAATAAAGTATTAATTAGAAAACTATATTAATAAAATGATACTATTTGTGTTCTGTATTGTCAAAAATCGGTTATCTTAAGAATAGCTATATATCTCAGGATTGGTTGTACATACCATGAATGCTAAAATTAAGCTTGTTACAGTGCGTTTGTTACATATGATGTAACCTTACCAGCTACAGTCGACGACAGCTAAGATATATTTATTCTTGACTAACTTATCTTATTATTGTCTTCTCTTAATTTATATTTAGTATTTAATTTGTTTTTATAATTTTTTTTGTATTTTTTTTTTAAAGAACTAATTTAACTTCATCCAAATCGATGAACTGAAGATAAGCGCAAATAAGAGAAAGAGGGCGCGTATATAAATGGTACAGAGCCCATTAAAATTAAAAGAGGTTACAGCTAATGTTCTTTTTTAATAAATGAGAGAACAAAAAAAAATGTGTCAACATTTTTAATGAATAAATTCATGAATAGTTTAGTTGTAGATGAAAAAAAAAAATCAAACTTTTGTGAGATGGTAATTTATTTATTGAAACCTCTAATAGTTAAGAATTAATACAACTTTTAGACTGCAAATATTTTGCGTATATATTCTGAGAGCTCCATTATATCCGTAAAAGCCCATCAAGTTTAAACCATACAGATGCTATGACTTGCAATACTTTAAAAAAAATTATATAAGATCCGAATTAAATGGAAAAATTAATGATATTCAGAGTATTAAAATAAAAACTAACAAAACCACTTAATTAGATTATAAACCTGTTCTTGAATCTGTATCTATGGGCATTTTTGGAATTATGTATACACTAGCGATAACACCCTTTTCTTGTTTATGTATGTTTGTATTTGTGTAAATATGTATGCATGAGTGTTAAAGACAATACCCATAAAGTATACTACAACTCTTCAGGCTGTTTCATCCAAACATTTGCTCTTTATATAGCCACATAGTACTTTAGGTTCTTGACCAACGATGAGCCCCCTACTCACTTGTGTCCTAGATCTGGATCATTCAGTTATATCGGTATTACAACCTGCTCAGGCTCCATCGTGACCAAAATAGATTGAAAAATCCTTAATAACTACCATTGATGTGAATATACTTCCACATTAACCTCTCTGATTCCCGCTTCTAATACCACTAACGATGGACAAACACGACAAAAATGTGGCACATTAAGAATGTAAATTGAGATAAGTTGAATATTATCTTTATTGAAAAACTAAAACTATTAAAAAATATTGGAAGATTATTGATTGACCGTGTGTATAGATGAATGGAATATGGTCTGGGTGCGGTAAAAAAAAACTCAAATAGTAAATAATTATACTATTTTATTGAGCCAACGTTTCGCCCCACGTTGCAGGGCTTCGTCAGGGCTATTTTGACGGCAGTCAAAGACAGAGTGAATAGAGGTATTATAGAGTCGAGAAGGTCATTAAGAACAATATTAGAGATATCTGGAGGAAGGCAGTTCCCCATCGCAAGTCCGCTAATTTGGTCGTAAAATTTATCTTGAAAAGTCAGGTAACCAGAATTACAGCAATGTTCTAAAGCAGAAAGAAATGAGGTGAGGTTAAGCGTGGTATGAGGTTGAATTATAGTCCAGTTCTTCTCAACGATATGAAGGGCTTTTTCGATGTTAGTAAAAAGGCGTTCGGCATCAAAGAAAGTTAAGATAAAGTTGTCACCTGACAACTTTACTTCTACATAACTACTTCAACATACCTATGTTGAAGGATTGTAATAGTTCTTTAAGGCGGAAGGAATTACGGATATCATAAGAGTTATTGTGGCTGAGGATTTGAAGGGCAGGAAGAAGAAATTTACTGAGTTTAGAAGAGGGAGCGTTGATATTAGAAATGATGGGGCGAAGGGGGTTACCATGTTTATGGATTTTAGGGAGTCCGTATAAGCAGGGGCCCAAAGAATTATAAGAAATGAGGTTAAGGTAGGTGGGGCGGTTAATCTGGCTGGTTTCAAGAAGGTTCACTAAGGAGTGAGTTGAACTGGATCATAAGTGAGCGAGTTGAGTCTCAAGTGGTAGGTTGGTAAGTAGTTGTGTCAGACAAAAGGATGTTTTGTCAACGTACTCACTCTGTCTTTGACTGCCGTCAAAACAGCCCTGACGAAGCCCTGCAACGTGGGGGGAAACGTTGGCTAAAAATAGTCTAATTATTTACTATTTGAGTTTTTTTTTACCGCACCCGGACCATATTCCATTCAATTATAAAATATTAGATTATTATAAACTAATGTGGTATATTATATGAACTGTAAACGGTGATAATGTAATTTTACCAAATTAAAGAAACAAGAAATAAATATATTTTAATATATGATGTTTGTTTGATGATCGTGGTTCACCTTTTGGCAGTTAGGTCGCGCCAGGTTGGTCTGAAACGGTTCTAGTTAGATAGTTAGAGGGGTGACAGTGGTGCTACATACATTTGCTTACAAATGGTAAGGAAAACAAAAAAAAATAAAAAGAATAATTTATGATTTCTTAACATAATTATTTTCACCCTCTGCTGATGAGATTAGAAAGTTTATTAAATGTGCTAATGATAAAAATCTCCTTCTGAATAATCAAGCAAATGCGACTAATTGTCGAAAAAAGAAATTATCGAGGCAAAAAGTCATAGATCTATAAACAATAATACACAACCAACAGAAATATGGGTGAAAATATAAATTATACGTCACAAAAGAACAACTACCGTAATTAGTTTAAAAAGCGGGAATATTAATTGATCATAAAAAAATTTCAAACACACTAGCCCAAATGATTATTAAAATTTAAGATGATACCTGCTACGGCGAATTTCTTTTAAATAATACAAGTCAAATTCATACCAGTAGTGATTATCGACAAATTTCATCACTTAAACACGCCAATAACATATGATAAATTAGAAATCGCCATAAACAAATTTAAATCCTAAGCCCCAGTACCTGATAATATTCCTTATGAATTCTTTAAAAACATTCCCTCTTTAGGTAAATCGATGTTATTAACAATCATGATTGATATTTATGGAAGTGGTAGATTTCCCGATGTTTGAAAAACAGCAGCCTTCCCTCTAGCTATCGGTCAATCGCAGTATTATGAGGCTAACGTAAAATTATGGAAAGAGTGTTTAATAGGAGATTAAATTGGTTCATTGTTAATAACGAACATATTTATGGCAGACAATGTGGGCTCAAGGAACATCACACCACATATTAAAACCTCAACAGGGAGTCTCCGATTCATTTCAATCCATACCAAATTTAATATTAAATAACCAAACAAACACTTACGTTATTCACATTATTTTTACGTGAAATTCAAGACTTTATCTAACATACTTCAGATTGTCCGATTTGGGTCAAACGTGCACCATTTTCTTCTATAATACATTTTAAAGGTAGCTTTTTAAAGCCTCTCTTACAAAAGTCTTCGTCCCTATGAAAGAAAAACTCTAGTAACTGATTTTCACAGTCTTTTCTTGACGCCAATTTGATCACCAAGAAAGTTTGGCAATACAAGAAAAAGATGATAATCGCTTGGTGTGAGGTCAAGGTGATGCATCAAAACTTCCCAACCAAGCTCCCGAAGTTTCGGTCGAGTCACTATAGATGTGTGTGGCCTGGCGTTGTCTTGTTGGAAGACGACACCTCTTCTGTTGGCCAATTCTGGCCGCTTCTGGACAATTGATAGCTTCAAACGGTCCAGTTGTTGACAATAATGATCCGATTTAAGTGTTTGTACATATGGGATAATAAGTAAGTCATAATAAATGATTCCTTTCGAGTTCCACCAAATGCACAGAACCTTCCTGGCCTTATTAGTCCTGAACCCAAACATCAAGCTTCTTTTTGAACCCTGCTTTTTTAAGACTGAAGATTGACCTTGATCTTTAACTCCTGGAAAATGCTGCGACTACTGATATGCCGGTAAACTTCGATTATTTCTGTGATTTTATCAACATTTTCGACGACGGGTCTGCCAGTGTCGCACTGCAGTGTGGGGCGTCTTCAACATCAAAAATACCCGAACCGAATCGAAGAAACCAAAATTGCGCGTAATTAGCTGTTACAGTAAATCTTAACAAGCTGCATCATTGATCCCGCCATCGGACTGCTTATATTGTCCCAAATCGACATTTATATTCTGATGACAGCGAACTATTAAATAAATGGAAGAACCAGCACAACAGAAGAGCTATCAAGAGTACAGTACTTCCATGGAAAATATCAATTCAAGAAAAAGTTATATTGATTAGATTATGAATTGGACACACTTGACTAACTCTGCTACTTGCTGCCAGGAACATATAGACTAACATGTAATGTACCACTTACTATTGAACACATAGTAGCAGACTGCAGGAATTTGATATACACCATACAATCTGGCAACTTAACTAAACGATAATACCCCTCGCATTCCGGAAATATTTGATCACCTAAAGAAAAAAATATGTATGAATATATATAAAAAATCTGATTTAGTTACACCTTCATCACATCAATTAATGTCACTTACTTTTACCAAATAAATATATAAATATATTTTCAATTTTGTGTTATTTTTCTAATATTGAATATTGCTATCATACGAGTTGATATATTCTATTATCATATAATGATATCAGAAATTTTCGAGGTCAGTAAGTATGCATATAAAAAAAAGATGATCTTTAACTTTCTTTTTCTGAAATGAGACACCACCGTTTGGACTATAATTTTGGAAAACGTATATCTCGTACAGTGCCCGAGTTGTAGTAAATTTACTCAAATTAAAAACAGAAATGTATAATAATTAATGTTCAGTACACATTTTCCAAGGTACTGAACGAAAAATCTGGTGTGGTATTGGGAGTATGGGGCATAACACTTTCACTTCCATTATATTTTTGCTGGTTTCTAGAGTAGAAAATAACGAATATCATATGCCAAGAATACGACAGTAAACAAAATTAAACAAAACATAAGGATGCCATGTACATATGAATTTAATCGGAAGAAATCTCGGCTTTTGGTAATTCGGTCTCCTGTCACTATTTTCCCGTTTAAATCCTTTAATTATTTATCAAATTCTTTAATATTTTGTATTTATTCATTGTTTACTGTTGCTAACAATGAAAACTTGTCGTCATTTAATCTTTGTTAATCTATTTCACTGAGCTTACGACCTATTTGGCATTAATGACTACATAATTGTAAACTGACTTACTGGCTTTAATTAAAATCCGTGTAATGAAATTGATCCTTTAAAGAGGCACTTCCAGTTGGTCGATATTAACAAAAAAGTTGTAGCCCCCCCCCCTCATGCCAATGAACATGCCGAAATAGATAATTTCAGTTTTGCACGGTTTTTCAACGTATCCAATTCTAGAGCTAGGCCGTCCAAAAACACGTAAGTCCATTGAAAACTAATGCATTTTTGCTATAAATTCCGTGAAAGTAAGAGTTAACGAAAAAGTTTAGGTCTTATTAACTATGCTACGCGTTTTTGCAGTACAAAGTATCCTTTAGTTTTTATCATGTACGCATAATTATGCAGGAGAAAAACTTTATTAAAACGACAAAAAAGTGCTGCCCAACTTCATTGGGTTGCTAGCTACACAGCATACTCGTTTATAATGAATTTATAAGACGTATTTATTCACTCGTTACAATAACTATAATTGTCGGATGTTCTGGATATTTAGAATGTATCATATATGTAGAATATTGACTGAATTACACCCATTTTATTTTTTTTAGAATGTATCTCAAAGATGTGACGATACTAGTTGCTTCTTAGATTTCCTTTGCATGTCTCTACCAAACGTTTATCAAACTGTTCACCATTTAGTTCTTACTGACCAAAAACAACTTGAACTTTTCATCTCTATTAAAAAAAAAATTAAAAGTGATCTATCTCGGGATGAACTTACTACATCTACAAATTTCGTATTGATCTCAAAACTGGATAATTTAAATCACTAGAAAAATAAACGATGTGTAACTTAGAACGAGACATTTTAAGAAAAAAATAACAAGGAAAAAAGTTTAGCTATTATTTCAAGATGGTGGTAATAGAAGGTAAAAGAAGCGGTAGTAGGAGGAAATAAAAAACTTGAATTTTTCAAAGCAGATATCATATATTATGTAAATTTTATGGCCTCCAAAAAAATCAGACGGAAAAATATAATAAAGGTTCAGATATATTTATAAAATAAACATCCAACAAATGTGGATGAAACGAATATTAATGATAATTTTATGAAGGCAGTAAATGTAAAAGTTCTTTAGAGAGTGCAGAGACTTATCAAAATAAATTTGGAGTGCCTACGCTTCCAGCAGAATTTATAGAATGGCTTTGGCACCTCAACACAGTAAAAATAGGGCGTTCTATATTTAGTGGCAGCCTATAGGTAATATATGTTAGGGGTTTAAGGGTTTTTGAACCTGGAACCCTGGTTGTCACTCAAGGTTCCAACACCCTAGTTATCCACTTATGTCACATCCTAAAAATAGCCCCTTCTCCCATTCAATAAATCCACATTCACCACTTGATGTTGTGTTTTTAATCGGTCGAGTGGCCTTCATCTATCAACTACAAATCCCATTTATTAAGACTGCAGTATTAATGGAGTGACATTTCGAACTTCAAAATTAAATTTTTCATTCAAATTCGTATATGAGAATTATACGCATATTATTGACGCACCGGATACATAACCAGGTACGACAATGCTGAATTTTTATTTACTCAAACGTTGAACAGTTTATATTATTTTAAATTTCAGCGGCGTATAAAACCACATCAGTCCAGAAAAGATTTAAATTGTATACACAATAATTCCATAGCTTCCTATAAAAAAGTTTTAATTAACATTATTAAATTTTTTAGGAATTAGAAAAAAAGCTTCCCTTTGGCGAAATTAACAAACAGATTTGTGATTAAATTACTTTCGAGTAAAAAAATATTTGATTCTTTACTTATTAATTTATTTATATAACATTTGTTTTCTATTTAATGACTTAAATTATATAAAACTTGCTAGTATCACTTCAAAAAAAACCGACAGAATTACATAAAATTTTTTTTTATTATGTTTACAGATAAGGACTTCACTATATGTGAAGTTGAACATCGATATTTTAATTTATGTGAATGAATGAATGAAACATATCTTATCCTTCGTTCAGGGATAAGAACTGATTCATTTTTAGCACTTTTTGGATTAGGTAAGAAGCTTTTGATGCTTGAAAATCATTTTGTTAAATTTTTTAGTTCATTTTTTTTTTAAGAGGATATTAATATTGAACCTTCTAATCACAAAAAAATTTTGTTTGGATATAAGAACATACGAAAGAGGAGGTTACTTGTAGGTACCATGTTTTACAAAAATTTATTTACTCACAAGCAAAACATGTGACAAATAATCTGAATTGAAGTTTTGGGGAATAACCGATTTCTTAAAAAGGAAAGAAAGTAACTTTTTGAAATTCTTTTTTTTAAAGGAATAAGTTTGGTATTAGGTAATGGTGAGCGACTGTCGGTCGAAGGTATCGATAAAAGCATCGTAACTAATAAACATATTAATATATTAAATGTATCCCTTTTGTTAGTTATCAATCCTTACAATACCTCAATTTAAGTAAAATGTTACATCTCTTAGTGACAGGTATTTGGATACTTAGCTGGACATATACCGGTAGTGAAACTACTTTCATGTTAAAATTCGTTTATACGGTGAGAGTAGCTTCATTATCGTTACTATAAGGCCAGACCTAGGGCTCAATATGCCAAAAACTATCATGACAGTAAATACTATCATGACTATAATTGTCATCATAGTACCACATAATACACCATGACATTGTTACGACTTTCTCCGGGCTTATCTCCAGTATCTTCATAGATTTAAAACTTTATTTCAGAAATATATTGCTTCATCTTAATGAATATTTATTTTACGAAATAATTATTCCCTGTGAATAGAAGTTTTTTGTATCATCGCCTATTTTCTGATGTCCTTGATTGTTGAAAGAATCTTTAGGAAATTTAAGTTGATAATAAGTTATCAGTAAGACAGCTGGTTGAACGTAAAATATTGTAATTAACAAATAATACATATCTTAACATTGTAAAAAATTTTCATTTTTGCATTTATCATGTCTTACGATCGAACGCATCTTACGTATAATAGTATAAAATAAAAAAAAAATCTAAAGCAAATACTGCAATAAAAAAGTAAGTGTAATTAATTAAACACCAACGCTATTTATACATATATATCCAAATTAATTATTAAACTTGGCTTTAATAAATCATTTAAATAATAATCATTATTTTTGAATTATTTATTTTGTGAAATAACTTTTAAATTATTTTGTAAATACATTATTTAAGAAGTACTCATGTCTTCCATACAGAACTGAGCTACAGCATGGCTATAGAACAGAAACTGTAACTGCAGAAGACTTTGATAGTCTTATAATCTATCTTAATAAATAAATGCTATAAAAATAAATTTATATTCGGCGGAATATAATGAAAACTTTTAAGTTAATTCAAAGTAATATGGAACTTTATCAAGTTCAGCTACTAGGCAGTTGAAAAAATTAAAGTTAAAAATTTACTAGAGGCTGTAAAATTTCAGAAGTGCAGTAGATACTATGTTTTACTTCAAAACAGATTAAGAAGTACTGTATGTATAATATCTTATATGTCTTAGAATATATTGGAACCAATTAGTTGGCAATCGTACACGAAATCATAGTCATGGACTTCATCATCGCTATTAGCAAATGAGCTTCTGTGAGAACAGTTACTGGCATATAAAATATTGGATTTAATTTTTTCATCATGAAAAAACTGACTGCATTAGGGGGCTAACTTTTTCAGTTACTATGTTTAACTTCCAATCAGCTGTTATAATAACATAATATCAATATTATTCATTAAGTGATAATCAATTTTCGACATAGTCTTTTAAAAACCTATAAAATCAGCTAGAAGGACTCAGATATTGCCAAAACCTCCATTTTGTATATTTTAAAACCAAACACTTCATACTCATATTCCCGTGGACTATTCTTTTCTGAAATTAAATAAAAACATTGAAAGTGAAATGAGGCTTGATGAAACTAGCAGATACATATACATCATGTATATGTATGTATACATGACATACATTCGGACCTATATGTATGAATTAAATTACTTATTTCGTCGGGGAGGCACGAAAAAAAAAATGAGGCTTGATTTCAAGACGTTACTATGATTAGTGACATATGATGAAGAATATTCATAGTGGCGTGTACCACACTTGTAGAATAACACAGATATGTGCTCACATCAGTTAGTGAAGAGTAGTGTGGTAGTAGTATATTATTAATCGTAAGTAAATATTTCCAGTGTATATACGGCCCTAACATAAGAGGTATTCACTTCACCGAATGTATCGTCTGCGGTCACAAAACACACCGATCTCCTGATTGGATAAGGGTTATACTTATCCACTTCAAAAGCTGATTGGAACTTAATTTTACAGAAAGACTTTAATTTAAACTAACCTTGTAACCATTTACTATAAGGCATTCAAGGCAATAGTGTATTATTAATAGATTAATAGTTTCATGAGTTGAGGTTCTCATGCCACCTTATATATTTTCTTCCTAGAGGTAATCCTCTGGTTACACTTTCTACCTCTTTCATTTTCTAATAACACCTATCTCAGAAGGGCATGACACCCCTAAAACAAGGGTATAACACAGAATGACCTTTAGAGCTTGATTTGTGTAGAGATGAGCTTCAAGGCTGCTTTGTTAGGCCACAGATTCAGATTAAATTTCAAGCCTACTCTTTCCTAGTTGGTTTGTGGAAAATTAAATAATGATCCGTAAACATAAACCGTCCAGTTTTACGCTGGTAAATTACTGGAATTTCAGAGCTACTTTTTCGATAGAATTGACGAAATTTCCACTTCATGTAATAAATTTTACTTAGTTTTTCGATTATTTCACTTTAAAATCGGCTAGATCTTATCCTTGTCAGTATTTTATGACAGGGCTTATTTGTCGAATTTTAAAAAAAAAATGTCTATAAAGTACCTAATTTTGTTGAATTGAATTAATTAACCACTTCGCATTTTTAATAATCATAAAACACAGGAAAATATGGAAGAATTTAATATTTAACTAAAGACGAAAAAGGGATATTAGATGGACAGTAGTTAAGAGATTGACTAGGAAATTGGAAGGAGCCGAGGGCACATCCATTTCAGACAAATAATCCGCACACCACTGTGCTAAACTTTGGTATTCTAAGAAGGAACAAAATTGATATTCGTTTTTTCACAGCTCAAGAAATGCCTTAATGCGAGTTTTCATTGCAAAATAAATATGTTTGCCTTTGCTGGTTCTACAACACAGCTCCACCAATCCACCTGGAATTCAGGAGTGACTTGGGATAATTAAAAGCATTAATAAATTCATTTTTTTTTCAAAATACTTTACTTGAAATGTTTTTTGTTTTTTGAATACATTAAGTTAATCCAATCCGAGGTCTGTTTTAAAAAAAATCATTGTACGCCCGTGCTACCTAATTTTGGAATTTTTTACCCATGTTCATTCGTAAAGCATCATCCTTCACCCATTTCAATATCAATTATATATAAATTTCCTTGATGATCAATCTTTCGTATACTAATAGATAGCCAATATTCATGGAATCTTGAATAAATATGCATTTTTAATTTTAGTTTTTGTATTCTACTTAAAAATACAATCAGTTATATTGGATTTTCTTCCATGCGTTTTTTGAATTGTTTGCATCTTTTAAGGGCAACGTCATAATATCAAATATCATATATCAATATAAAGTAAAATAATATCGTTTTCATGATGATTTACGTCTTGTATAAAAGAAAGTTCCAGATATAAACGTTATAAAATAATAATTTAATAAAAATCTATTTTTTCCAAGTAATACTAATTGTAATAACAAATAAAGTACTGGAACAATTATATCTAATTGTCTAAAAATATTGGTTTCATATGCCTTTTACGAGTTGAAATATCACAACCTCATTGACTACAGATCGCTCCCCCTAGTTTTTATTCCCTTGACGGTTACTGTTATAACCAAGAGAAAATTAAATGAAAATAGTCTTCAAAAGTTGTATAGGTTAGGATATCTTGTAGGGCTTGATATAGTGGGACATCCTGTAGGACATTTTATAGTGGGAAATCCTATAGAGCATTTATAGTGGGACATCCTGTATTTACTTACATAGAATTAATTAGAAAATCCTGGGGTAATAAATTTTGCACCCGTTGATAATGGTATGGGTGAAGTCCATCTGCAATGGGAGTTCACCATACTGTAGTTGGCGTAATATTTAATTCTGCTCCGGCTCTTCGTACACTGCCAGATTTATTATCTATATTAATATTCATCAAAATATTATAATATGGTCGCACTCATTTTATTTCATAAAAGGGCAAAAATACCATCAGTACGTGGTATTATAGCAAATGTACCAGTTTCTTTAAAAGGTTCAAACGTGGAACTAAAGATAGACTTGTTTGGTAATCTTCTATTAGTATTGCAAAAATCGTATACATACACCATATCGGCATATTCACATTAGTATAAATTGAAGACATAATAATGAGTACTCTGCGAAAGCCTCTTGTAAACTGCTAAATGTTATTGACAGTTCAATGCTAATTCCAAATAGTATTAATCCTTATGTTGCCAATAGTTTTTATACAATTAGGAATAAAAGGCCATATTAGTACGCTATCTAATCCATCTCCTAAACAAAGCGTTTGCGGATATACCTTCACTTTGAACAACATTCATTAAGAATCTAAATGTTTACATTTAATTAATAAAGTAGTTGGAGCAAATAAATAGGTTCTATTTATTTCATATAATGTAAATAATTCACAACAATGAAAAACTTTACGTGTGAATATTTCCTAAACAAAGGGTTTGCGGATATAACTTCAAAGGTAATTGTTTCTTGTTTTGAGGACCTTAGTTCATATTTTCAGTTTGGCAACTTGACCTTGAAACACCCTGTATATGGTGGACAACGACCACAGTGGATGATGTCTATTCAAGAGAAATTGTTCTTAAGGCACCTTTTAAAAACGAAGGCGACGATTTTGGGAACAATGGAATTTTATAGACAATATTAAAATTTACATGGTTACTAGAAGAGGGTTGGGAAGGGAGGAGGAGTAGGAGGGGGGGGGGAAGAAGGTAGAGGAGAGAGAAGGTAGGCATATTATTTGTGTAATATGCCACCACTGCCAAAACCGTGTAGTCCAAAGGCAAGGTAGGGAGAAAAAATAGAACCTCTAGCTATCATGCGCTTAATCATGTATTACAGGATTAAACGCATTAATTAGTTTCCTAAAAAGTATGATTATATTTTATTTGAATTTAGTGCAAATAATGTTCAAAATGATATATTATCAATTCCATCATTTCCTCTTTAATCAAAAATCTATTATATTTTTTTTTAAGTATCATTACCATTTCAATCATCAAATTAATAGATTTTTCTTTAAATCCTTTGTTTGAACGCTATTTATGAGTTGAAAAAGCAATTTTTAACTGGGTATGACGTCTTTGCTGGTTTTAGAAGTAAGGTCCCTATTGGCTGTGATGGATAAGCTTTTCGGACGTATTTTTCAGCCTTAACTTAAACTCCGTTATCTTATTTATATTTTTAGATATATGAAGCGTTTGAGTTTATGTTTTATCGTTGGGATGACGTGTCGTGGTGAATATAAATACCGAGCACTTAACCTGAAGAGGGAAAAGTCGGGAAATCGATCTAGACCGTAAACATCTCGGGAGTACGATAAGCTTATAAATAGCATCTGCATTACGAAAAAGGAACTCACCGGGGTAAATATAGAAGCAAGTCACAGAAGACAGACGGATAAATCCTAAACATTGACCTAAAAATCTTAGAGAATGAGAAATACATCTCTACTTCAGGTTTTAACTTGGTAAAAAATTAAAGTTAATGATTTGAATTATCTGATTTTATATGATTACTATTTTTTTGATTAAATAAAAATTTATTAAATTAAAAAAAAAACAGAATACTATTTTTTACCTGCTTATGAGATAATTTTATTTCAATCCACTTCATATCCTGTGGACAATGTATGCAGTGGATATAAATCTAAGACGAAGTAAATATATTTAATATGATTGACAATGAATGATGCTCTAAAAATATCTTCATTTTTTAGTTGAGAATAATTAATTTTCTGAAATAAACACTAGGCCTCCTAGTGTTCATTGCTTTTAACTTTAGGTGTCAGTAATAAATTTTTGAAACACACTCATTGATTTCAGCTACTAGTATTAAATAGACTTAGTATTTAGTTACAGTAGCAAATAGTCCTGGTGAAAGTATTCGACAATCTTGAACCTAGGTAGAGAGAGAAGTGAAAAAGGCTGCATAAAAAATAAATTTATGATTGTTGTATGTTTAAAATATTATTTATATGCTATTTTATTTAAAATAATCATTTTAAGATTTTTTTCACTTCTATTTCATTGCTTGTTATGATATATACTCCGCTTGAATATTTCAATCTGGTTAACGTTCGTAATATTAACTCAACTACTCACCAAAATAAGTAGTGTGGACAAGGTACGAAATACAAGAGAACAAATAAAATTGAATAGTAATATTTTTATGAAATTATATGTATTATTTATGTAACTTGTTTTCTATGTAATTGTAAATAGATTTGATCTTGACAATCTTCTTCTAATATATCTAAAACATTTCATTTCTACCGAGTTCTTTGTTTTTCTTTTTTATGAGAGATATTTAGTAAAAATTAAAACATTTTCGGAGTTTCCCACTATCATCAGATTTATTAAAAGAAAACTTTAAAATAAACTTTTTTATTTATTTATTTATTGATATTTACAAGTGTATAAAAAATACAACATGCAGATTTGAAGTAAGATCATAATGATATGATACAGCATGTAGAGAAACTACTTAGTAGTAGAACTCTAAAAACATTTTACAATACTTATATTAAAATTGAAAAACTTATACAACATATAACAAGTATGATATATATATATATA
>NW_027104790.1:717949-759982 GCF_000696795.3 Halyomorpha halys
TATATATATATATATATATATATATATGTATATGTTTGATACAAGCTTTCTCATTTGAACTTAGATACTTAAAAACTGGACTTTTTATTTGCTTCCAGAGCTGCTAAAAGAATCCAGAACCATTATAGATACGGTCTGTGATAGTAGATCTCAAAAGCAACAATCATATGGATAATGATCCGATTGGACACAAAAAAGCAATTTTCATTAAATTCGTTAGTCAAAAACACAATTTAAGTGAGGTAATTATAAATTACAGCATAGTAAACTAGATAAATTATCTTTTAATACAACTATAATTTATTTTTGCAATAACCATTTAAAGGGGACTTTCAACATAAAGCTTTTATTTCGTAAAATAATGATTTATTGGAGATTTATAGTAAAATTCAATATTCAATAAGTTCAACGTTGATATCAATCAAGATGAGATCTGAATAAACTGAGATCCGCCTCCGATTTAGTAGAACAATTTGTGATGGGAAATTCTGTCTCCTGAAAGTATCGTTGTTTTTAGTCGAAATAATTAAAAATTACTAAATAAACTTTTTATTTATTTAAAATATCCAACATAAAGTATTTTACGTGGATAAAACAAATAAAATTCTTCTTTAAAAATTATTCTATTTACTAATTGAGTTGAAATAATAACAGATAGTATTGCTGGTAATGATATAGATATTTTTTTCAGAAATGGCTAGCATGTTTATAAATGCCTTATGTGCCCGGGTTTTGAAAAAATAAAATGGCTTGTCAAAAACATTTATTATTAAGTATGAGGAGAAGATTGTTGGGGGTGCGGTCAGAGAATAACAAAAATAAGTTCAATAACTTATTTATGGGTGCCAACGATCGGCCAGAATTTCTAACATTCATTAGTGCTTAGACCTCTGACATCCAAGTGGAGTTTGGCTTATAAATACAAGGTTATAGATACAAGCTTGTTTATGCTTTAGGGCTTGGATGGCCGACGTCTTCCAAGCAAGCCCTTCTGAAGACTAGAAATTCTGGCCATAATGTTGGTACTAATAAATAAGTTGTTTAACTTATTTGGGTTATTCGCTGACTGCACCCACTACAATCTTCTCCTCATATATAATATCCACGGTCAACTATCTTCTCATCATTTATGTTTTAACGAAAAATTCATCCAATTTTTTTACACTGTTATTAAGTATTAGATTTTGCATAATTGGATGTATTAAAAGTGTTGTTTTAATTTATAAATGTGATTATTTCTGCAAAAATAGAATAACTAAATAAATCTGTCCAGCTACAACCCATGAAGGGTCAGGGGTGCAGTACTTTGTAAGGAAGAACTGTTAATAGACCAACGGTTGTGCAAGGAGGTGATTTGGTCAGAATCACGCTGGACATATTTTTACCCAACTAAGGGTACAATGTACCCAATCTATGAGGTTGGGTGTAACCCCGGAGGGCTCCCGAACCACAGAGATGACTCAATTTTTTTTTTTAATGTTTGGTCAATCGGTAGTATCCTACTACCGCTACTGTAAAAGAAATTTTAACACTTAGAGTTATTTAGCCGCTTAAAAGTACCTTTCAAGTGTTTTTAGAAAGAAGCATTTCAACTTGTTTATAGAGATAATTTAGTTTACTATTACGCATTTTAGAATTTTCTTAAAAGCTTTTTTCAATAAGGAACCAGGCTGTGTTAATTCGGTTTTTCATGGACCTATATTATTTCTAATTGATATATTAAAAAAGAATACATAATTATAGTTTTGTGAATCCATTAAATCAGATAAAGTGTCCTGAATATTATTTTTATCTTTAGAAAATAATGAAGTGGTGAGTCATATTCTCTCCTGTAATTCCTGGATTATATTTTTTAAGAAATCAAAAGAGGGAATATCTCGAATGATACGTCTCGAATTGTTGGGTTAGAAAGAGAAGTAAGTAATCTTAGGAATTTCGTTTGAGAATTATACAGATTTGATATTAGTCTCATTTGTTGCTTTCATATAAGAGAAATAAAATGCGTGAATTATGATTTTCTCTTCATGTTATGCCATTATGATTTTTGTTATTCAAATTACGAAGTTATATTGATTTAATCTTTTGGAAATGTGGAGAGAGAAAGAAATATTTTATTCCTTCATGCTGCCCAAATACATCGGGCTGCTACATTACACAGCATACTGATCAATCCGTGACTGGGCATATATAAATTACATATTTTTATATGATATAATATAATAGAAAGAAACATTTTTTTTTCACAGTTTTCTTTTACAATGAATACCAGTCTACAAACTAACTGCAAGTTTTTCAATTAATTCCTTTTTTTTTCTTTCCCTTCTATTTCACAACCCCTATTTCATTTGATCAACAAATTCCCCTATATAACAAATATTAAAATATTTAATAATTTATTTTTTTGGAATTGATAGATATTACAATCTGCCACACAGTTATAATTTATTAAATTAAAAATATTTAATAATAATTTAACAATTTAAAACAAACCCAAAGTTCTACTTCTTAAGAGAAAATTGGTTGCAGGTTACGGAATACTTTAAATATCACGTTTGAAGTCCTAACTTTTTTTTAAAGGCTTAAAAATGTTATGACATGTCTGATTGACATTTTCAATATTTTCATTGCCGCCAATTTATCAAATATTAATATTTAATGATTAACAATAAGAAGAAGGAAGGGACTTATCCACTAGAGATCTAGAGTGGAGCGGAGATAGAGCAGACAGGTAGGATCTGGAGCGGGCTCACGGACACCATTGACGTCACCAGCAGGCTTGCTCATTGTCATTGGTGCCCTTTCAAACACCGCCCCTTTTGATTGGGTCTCGACCGCTATATATATATCGTCCTCATCGCTGACCCCAATCCCTCCAGCCCTAGCATTTTCCTACCTTTGCGTCTTCCAATCGGTAATTGGATTCCAATTTGAAGAAGTGGGGATGACCATCAATAGGAAATAATTGAAATATTATCAAGTGTATAAAACATAAAACCTAATGTTACTTCATGCAACGAAGGAGTATTCAAATGGGTGCAGGAACATAATCACACGAATACATTTACTGAAACGATATTTTCGTTTAGTTTAACGAACGATATTTCGTTTAAACGATATGTAGTTTTAAGACATTGCCCATAATGCTATACTTTGTTTAATTATTAAACATTTTAACTGTTAAGTGATTAATTAACACTTTAGCTCTTAAAGTGTTTAAATAATTAAATTAATAGGGTAAATTGAAACCATAAATAAATACTTTTATTATTATCATATCAATATGCCTCTGCTCTCGAATCAACAAAAGGGAACAGGTTTATAATGCAAAAGACCTGATGAAACACTAGGTTTTTTAAAAATAGCAAGTCTTGTTAAAACGTTTTCCTAAAAGTCATTATATTTATGGAATCTACTCTTTGCATTGTACAAGTATTGATAAATAAGATATAATTAATTTCAATACTCACTTTAAGAATAAAGCTAGGATGCAACCTACATGGTATTTATGTCCCAGCCGAAGCACAGTGGTGCATCGTAAGGTATGTATATATTATTTCTAAGTTCCAAGGGTGTGTAATTGCAATTAAGAGGTATGGAAAAATGAGTGTAATCGATGTATCTTTGGTGAATTTAAAATGTATTTTAAGAGGAGACTAAAGAAAAAGACGTTACATAAATAGGGTTCATGTCTGATATGTAAGTATGTAGTACAAGAGCCCAAGAGAAGAAAAAAGGAAGTTATCTCACCCCAATTTTTGATTATTTTAATGAAAACTATGTATAATTAATAGTCAGAATTGATGAGTCTGCCAAGTATAGGCAGGAGGAATAAAAAATGGCGGCTATTTCAAAGCGATATAAAAAACTATTTTTTTATTCGGAGCTCTATATCTTAAAAAGTAAGAACAAAACAAGAAAACCTAAAAGAACGCCATTTAAAAAACAGTAAATTTTCTAAAATATGAGCCCTAATTGAGCTATTTACGTTAAATATTTTTCGAGATATAGCTTTTCTAAAAGCAACATTTCATAAAAATTGTATGGGACGTTCTGAAAGATCAGTAGTTAGTGAATTTATTTTGGAAAATTTATATCTCAAAAACCATTTGACATACAGATGTCTGTTAGCACTCAAATTAAAGCTAGTTTAATGAGCTATAAAAAGGTTTCTGATGTTTATCTTCGTAGGAGTAGTAGTTTACTTGAAATTTGCTAAAATAAATTGATTTATAGCTGTTCGGACAAATTTTCATTTGCCAAATTTATATTCGTATGTGAATATCATAAAAACTACTACCCCTACGAAGATAAGTATCATAAACTACTTTATAGTAAGTTAAATTTTCTTTATTTTGAGTGTTGGCAGACATATGTGCCTCTTATGGATACAGAGATATATATTTTTCAAAATCCAACATTATATACGAACAACAAGAAATTAACATTTTGTAAGTTTATTTTGTCAAATATCATAAAAACTACTATTCCTACAAAGATAAACGCTATTAAATATTTTATAGTAAATTTAACTAGCTTTAATTTGAGTGCTTGCATATATCTGTACGTCCAATAGTTTCTGAAATAAAGTTTTTCATAAATCAAACTTATTGTCCGAACAACTATAAATCAATTTATTTTAGCAAATATCATGAAAACTACTTTTCCTACGAAGGTAAAGGTCATAAACTTCTTAATAGTCCATTAAAATAGCTATAATTTGAGTGCTAATAGACATACATCACATAGTTCCTGAGATATACATCTCTCAAAATCAATTAACTACTAATCTTTCCATAGATTTTCAATTAATTTACATTTCTTTCAGAAATCATTAATTTGAGGCGGAGAAAAACATAAGAGTAGTTAGCAGGTGATTTAGCAAAAATAATACAGTCGACCACCTTGGAATTAACTGTAATATTCAGCCCTTCCAGTTTTTTAGTAATTACTGACGAGTCTTCCACGCCCGTCGAAGAGATGTCTCTGCAGTCACTGACCTACTTAGAAAAAGAATGGTTTTTATAAATAATTATTAACAATTCATATTTAATTCTTAGTCATAATACTATGCGAAAATGCAATTGTATATTAGTATATAAATGTAAAAAATGTGTACATGTAATTAGAAAAAAAAAACAGGCAATTTTTCTTCATTTCGTTTTTATGGACACTGTTCTAACGCTCAGGATGTGTAAGAATTTTAAATAATGACTTTACTTTTATTTATTATATTTTCAATATTTTACATTCTTAGCCCCTTAGCTACTTAATTTTCGGTATAAATCCTCAGAATTTTTAATAGGAGAGGATTAATTATTTGAACACTTCAAGAGTTTGTATGAATATGACCTGATAGTGTATTGTAGCAACACAGTAAAAAAAATACAAGTGTTTAGTAATAAAACAGTTAAAGTGTTTAATAATCATAATAATCAAACTAAGTATGTTTTAAAACTTTTAAAAGTCATCTACAAAAACAGTATAGTTTGTTCACGGCATTAACTATTGTAAATGTTTCAAATCCTTGACTGCTAAACATTTAAATACGTAATGAAAATATCGTTTCAGTAAAAGCATTTATCATTTACCATCGTTCGTTTTTAAACTCTGAGGAAATCCATCAAAAAAGGATACATATCTTTGTGTGATGAAGAAATCAGACCTCCTTGGTATTGTAAAAAATGGCTGAAACGGAAATGTTAATTATAACTCCTGACTGTCGAAAGGGACAACAAGGTTGAACAAAATAAAATTAAGTTTTTTAAAAATCTTTTTTAACCTAGACAAAAAATTAATATATTAGCCACGGAATCAAGTGTATTGTTTATTCGTTCCATATTTCGTTACTGTAAACAGTAGATAATTGAATTATGATCGTTATAGTTGTCATGATTATGGTTTAAAACGTTGGCACATCTAATAAAAAAAATACAAATAAAAACACATAAGTTTTTACTATTTTCACAATTATAGCCATATTAATCAAAGTGAAATTCCAGCTTGTGAAGTGTGGAATGCTCATTGTTCTGAGAATCCCTCGACCTACCAGGAACTGTTAATCGAGTAAAACAAATATTCAGAACAAGGAACTGATCGCACTACGTTTTACTTAAAACAAATCTAAATTCTCCTCTCTTGTAATTTTTCATTTGAACAGTTTGAAAGTGTTTACAAGCGTTTTAAAAATTCCATGTAGATGACCAATCGTAGCGAAGGAATGGGAGATATAAACCAGTGTGCTGGTTGGAAGAGGTGAATTCATTGAATCATCCGAGATTAATTATAAACCAAGCGTTCAATTTTGAGTGACTGCGTAAAATACCAAGGGAAACATTGTAAAGTTGAAACAGCATGGATTAATTAAACAGTTAAAATATTTATCAACTAACAAATAATTTTTTTTATTGTCTGTCTATCAGTAAAGAAAAAGAAAATATAATAATAAAGGTTATAAAAATATATTAAAATAGTTTTTCCGGGCTTTAAGCAATTTTAAGAAACACGTTTATTCGTGTTCAGTTCGATCTCAGCTTTTTCCGGCCAGGACTCTGTTTCTATTTTTTCTACATTATCATTTTATTTGTTATAGAATTCTGTAATATTTTGTAATTATTCGTTATTTATTATTGCTTACAATGGGACCTGGTAATTAATTTTAAATGAGCACAATTAAAGGTACTTTAGAGGTAGATTATTGAAAATTCGTCAATGACGATAATACTTATGCGATATTAAAGATGACTTATTCGTACGTTGATTAACTGAGTAATTATCAACGGTTTCTAAGAATATTATAAATAAGTGTAAAATCGATTTTCGGAAGTGACACGTACTGTTGGTCGATTTTAAAGAAAACGTTACTTTAATATCTCAGGCAAATTTATGCCCTTAATATGAAATTTAAATTTGGTAGGGCTTTTCGTCTTGAGGTAGGATGTTCACACAACATTTTTCGAGATTTGTTTATTTTAACTCTGGGGGCCTCAAAACGTATTTTTGCATTAAAAACGAATTCGAAATTTTACACTATTGCAATACTTCCCTTTACTCTTAATTTGTAGGCTGTTTAAAATATCCGTCCATAGAAAATAACTTATTATTATATAAATTACTTAGTTTGTAACTCTTCTTCTTATTTAATCTAAATCATATTAACTTATGATGGTTGCTAGCAACTTTTATTTTTATTTTTGTAACTATATATGTGCTGTATTTAGAGAGTTTAAAACAGGTATTTCATAATTTTTAAATTTTTTATTTTATAGTGGTTAACTTCCTCATTTTTTAAGACGAGTGGTTCAATCAGAAACCATGTTAAAGACTATGAAGTGTACAATAGTTTCTGTCCAGTTTATGACCTCAACTTAATTGTTAGTAAAAACATAGGTAAGGGTTTCACTGCATAAAAGTTTCTTTAAATTGATTTCAAACATGATTCTCTTTATTATTTTTAAAAACAATTCATTATGGCGGTTAAATATACTCATTTTTAGTTACATAAGTTTTAGTATGTCAAGAGGATACCAATAAGGAACAATCGAATTCAAACCCTGCCTTTGTTTACATTAGTGCCCTAAAATCATCATTTTTTCCTCACATCTCCTCCACTAGCGGTCTCTATTATAGCTAATTAAATTTCAAGCTTTATAAAGCGTCCCTCCGTCGGTCAGTGTGTAAAATATATTGGTTATTTTAGTAATTATATTGCACAGATAATAAAAAATTAGATTATTTCAATTTTGGATAGATATACTTTATAGTAGTCTTCAGAAAACACTAATGTCCCTACATTATATTTACCCTTATAGATTACGGATTTTATTTTTAAAATATATATCAGAATAGATGATCTCTCATCCAGATAATTTGTTGTATAACGTCCCGGATTACTGGGAAAGAATAAATAAATACAATTTATGACGAATAAAATAAAAATTAATACAATTAATATGAATTAACATTTTTTTTTAAATATTTATTTATTGTTATTTACAACTGTACATTATAATACATTTAGTAAATCTGATCTAAGTTAAATTGGAGTATTACAGGCGTGTAGAGAAACTACCCTTTGGTAGCACTCTAATGACATTTTGCATTAGCTGGTCTCGTGGCCATCTTCGCCTCTGAGGATTGTCAGGAATGGAAGAAGATGCAAGATTAGAAACTAGAGGGTTTGAGTGGTTAGAGAGTTTATAATGGAAGGAGTGATGTATGACTTTATGTATGATTTTATTTGTGACAAATTAAGGAGCATTGAGGATTTTACGAAGGATTTTGGATTGTAAGGATTGAATACGAGAGGAATTCGAAGGTTTAGCTCCATATGTCCAGATTGGCCTTATTACAGTCATGTAGATCAGTCTTTTGTAATGTGTTGGAAGTTTAGACCGTTTATCTAGTAAGTGCTGTAATAGTCGAAATCGACGTGCAGTTTCCTGTCTTTTCAGTCTGGTGTGAGGATTCCAGGTTAATCGTTTGTCCAAATGTAGTCCAAGGTAGCGGATCTGTTCGACAGGGGTAAGAATAACATTATTAAATGAAACTGTAGGGCAGTCAGTTGGTTTAGGACGAAGGGTAAAGATGATTTGATGGAATTTGTTGGAATTTATCTTGATCCTCCAATTACGACACCAGTCTTCGAGGGCTGTGATATGGAGAATTAACATTAAAAGTGGGAATGACATGAGCAATGTATTGATATCAATGCTTTCATAATACCAGAAACAACAACTTAAACTGCTAAACAAATATAGAATTTTTAATTAGATGACGTTTTGGTGTATATTTCGCATTAAATATTTCAACAAGGGGAATCCTGCTACTTATATAGGTATATTATTAATATTTATTTTACTAAGAGAAACAATATATGAAGAAACCGCCAAAATAAATGAAGCATATAGTGAGGAATTAGAAATAGCTGGTAAGGTTCTTTGGCAGACGATGCTATACAAAGAGACAACTTTGTATAGCATCAGTGACGTGTAAGGGAGAGTACACGTAAGTTTCCGATTGCGTGAATTTTCTTTTCAATTGATGACGTAGAGCAATAGCGTCGGTCACTTTTAAAGATGTTGAAAAAGACACAATTGGTATTTGTAGTATCAATGGTTTTAGAGTGGTTTAAAAATAAAATTTCCTATTCTTCGGAAACAGTCCAAAAACGAAACTTATTTAGTCTACGCAGTTACGCTAAGACTGGAACCAAATTGGAATGGTTTCTTGAAATTATATTTAAGTGTACATTATTCGTCAACTACCATGTCTAAGATTAAAGTTGTTAGTTACGAAGGTTTTCAGCATAGTCCAGTGTAAATAAACACTATTTCATAACTAATGTACACCGCTTTTTATTCTATCATTCGTTAGTTACTAATACCCGTGAATTTTGAATAATGTAAGCTCATTTATTACAATATGTTTTGGAATTTTTTTTTTTTAGGCCGCTGCCGTGATAGAAACGCGAAGGACATTATGTGATGTAAACAAGCAGCCATTGGCACGAAGGGGAAACGAACACACATGTCATCTAAATTAATACTCAAAACGAACAAGCTAAAATTAAATGAATTCTAGCCAGAGAGTCTGAGGCTATGCTCAACTCGATCTGGCAACCATTGAACGGAAGGAAAATAGACTCAAAATGTGCCTTGACTCCCTTATTTATGTTTCTGTCATCTCAACATTCTTTTTTTTGTAATAGGTATGCTATATTTGGTCACGTGTATGGTGTTAACCGTAAACAATATCTGAAGCAAAATTATTTGAGGTAAATGAAACCAACTGTCAAAAATGATCAGAATAATATTCTTTCAATTATTGACAACTTGACCTTAAATACCTACATGTTGTGTGGTAAAAATAAAAATATCAAACGAATCCCAAAACATAACATTCATACTTTGAAAAATACTGGTCACATGGTTTAAATAGGGAAGAACTATATTTGTAAGATAGACAAAATATTTCAGTTGTGGGTTACCTTCGATTGATAAAAGGCTTCTGAATCGAAAGATTATATCTATGAATCAAAAGTATCTGACTCATTTTTTCCCACATATAATAAGAAACTGAAAATTGGAAAGAACCTAAATATATGTCAATACTTACTTAAAATTAAACATATTAGGAAGACTTATTTACAAAATATAATCTTACATTAATCTAATCTACAATCTAAAATATTGTTTTTTTAAATCAAATAGATATTACTCAATTTAAGTCTTAAAAGACTCTTTATTTCTTTAAAAGTCCAACGTTTCGTCCAATCCTGCCATCCTTAAGGACAATATTATTTATTAATTTATTTCTCACATTCAATAATTTAAAAACATTTTGCATGTTATTCTGCCCGGGTCATAATTTATTTTAGTCAAATTCCACAATGAAACAAAATTATTTTTACACGTATGATAAGAAAGTTTTAGTAGATTAATCTGTAATTAAAATTTCTAAAAAATAATGGAAAAGTGACATAAAATATAATTAGACATATAATAAGGCTAGCTTATTAATAAATTGATATGATTTCCTATTGTTTTATTGTTTCATTGGGTGATTTGACTGAATTAAATGACCTCAGCAAATTAGCCTGCAAAAAGTTTCTAAATTGTTGAATGTGATGAACTTAGTTTGTAAATAAAAAATTTCATACCAAGATACCTTCACCCAACTACAGCATAAGGAAGACTACGCCATAAACGCAGACATACTGATAGAATGATAAGAGAATAGACTGCAGATGACGATCAATGCAAAGAAGTAATTAAAAGAAACTGTACGAATACTAAAGAATAAAATTCAGGAATAATCATAAATCCTGAAATAATATTATAATCCTCTTTGGTCATTATCACTATTATCTTGAACGGTTAGAATTAAGATTTAAATTTTAATTTAAAAAATATTTAAAAGAACCATTAGGCAATGACATTCCACGATATATGAAATAAAAAACTATTAAATTTTAGCTCGATAACATATTTCCTATGTCATCCACCACCTCCTATTCCTTATCTAAATGCTCAACAAGAAATTAAGGGGATTTCTATCAAAATTCATTACGTCCAATTTTGAAAAATAATAATTAAAAATTTAATTATGGAGCGACTTACGTAGATAAGTTATGTTTTAATTGAATATGTTGAACTGAAATTCCTATTTGATATGGGAAAATTAAAATTTTGAAAGTAACGGAATATTTTTAGCTGTAAAATTTTTATTTGTCAAAAAATCATTCCTTTTCAATTGTGGATATACTTCCTGCTAATGGCTAATGAAGTTAGGGGTTTGTCTATTCAAACCAATTGCAACAGGACGATTATCAACATAAATATATTACCATAACCTTTACATTTATCTGATATTCTAGAAATTCATTAGAAGAAATATAGCTATTATAAATGTTTAACGTTTAAGTTATTCTCATTTGAAAAAGTCAAGAAAACTTATAATAGATTTAAAAGAAAACGTAGAAAGAGTATAGTAGTAGTTCAAAATTTTTATTTAAAACCTCTCTGAATTAGTTCTAAGTCTTCCTGAGTGAAAAATAGATGTTTTATATAAACAATAATGTTTGTCGTTTTCATTGAAGTCGTTTCCTTTTTTTACAGGCCTTTCTTTATCAAAAGCTGCTAAATCATTATCGAAAACAGTTTAGAAGAATCGAGAGCAATAGAATCCTGGGATTCATTGTTGCAGACTCCTTGGCCCGAAAATGCATTCCAGCTACGGCTGGAACAATCTATGGCATTAAAATGCTAGCATTAAAACCTGCGATTTATAGTTTGTTTTTCTCAAATTTTTCCTAATCTAGAAGAAGTGATCAGTACTTACCTATTTATTAATTGCTCATTCAGTAAGGTTTAAGATTCATTTATTAGAAAAAATACTTTTTTAATGACGCCATTAAGTTTTTATTTTTTATCTGGACGATTTTAGTTTTAGGAAGAAAGTAATTTTAGTTATAAATTATATCGTCGATGTACCTCTAAAGAATATGGATACATTTAAAGAATTATTCAGTAATTGAGATAAGTTAAGTTAAGCAGGAACCACTACAGGAGTAATTTACTTACATCTTCAATTACATGTCTCATATCATGTAATTACACTACGATAGCCGTTTAATGTTCAAAAACAAAACAATTAACGGTTTTGAAAAACAATTACACAGAAGTAATTCTAAGACAAAATAACAATTACTGTAATTGCAATTGAGATTCTCAATTACAATAACTTCTCGATGGTAAGTAATTGCAATTACAATATCAATTACTTTTTGATCCTTAGAAATTGCTATTACTGATTACATATAATTTAACTTATATTTTAACATATACCTTATGAGCAGAAATACTAAAAGTTAAACTGAATCGATACCGCACAATAGTAATATCTATTTTATATATAAATATATATTTCAGCATCTTTAAAAACATAGGATTAAACCGTAATATGTTAATAAATCTATAAGCCAGCGCGCAATTTTAAACTGGATATCAGTTTTATAGTTTGGAGCCATTGTGAAACAAATCGTTTTTGTTTCAGTGTTAAGTATTTATAATTATAATTACTTGTAATTGTATTATAATTACTTGTAATCAAAGGGATAAAATAACGATTAAATAAGCATATAACTGGCAATTGCAATTAATTTAGCTCAGCCTATAAATGTAATTGTGGTCCCACAATTACAGTAGTTCACTGAATAATTGCAGTTACAATTACAATTACTTATAATTGTACATCTGTAATTCTAAATTACAGTAATTAAAAAGTAATAGTAATTGTAATTGTAAATAATTTTTGCCTAAGTTTGAAGATAAGTGTGTCAAACGATTTCGTGGCATCTTAATTTTTTTAAGATGGATACGAAGACTTTACCACGGATAAGTGGTGTCGAGCCCGAAAATCAAAGATGGTAAATTTACTCTAGGACAATAAGAGTCATGAATACCCAGTTTAAGAAAGAACAAGTGTACCAGGTTTCACCAACATTGGCCACGCACTTCTAAAGTTGTGATGAATTAGACCTAGATAGAATTATTAATTGGGCAACGATAAACACTAATGCTTTCTTCGTAAACACAATAATTACCTAAAAGTGTGGAAATCGTGAAATAATCAACATTGAAAAGTAATGATTTGATTGAAATCCTATATTTACAGTCGGATAAAATTAAACATCACACTATTTCTCATAAAAATATTTATATACAGCTTTAAATCACTTTTCAAAACGATATTAAAGGAGAAAATAGAAAGTTGATCTTTTCCCAGAAATTCGTTTTAAAAACTGGTCGGTTTCACATTTCCCAAGGTTGTGTATTTTTAGATAGAAATATATGGTTCCCATGAACACGATATCAAAATTAAAATCGAAAGATATAAATGTACGTTAATGTTTACATCCAGTGAGAAATTGTGTATATATGGAAGCGTGGTGGCACAGTGGCAAGGTACTGAGCTACTAACTCCAAGGACTCGGTTTTGCATCCGACTGCGTCAGATATTTATTCATTCTGTTACAGTACCCATAAGTCAACCCTTTGGGCTTAGGAGACCTCCGAGGTCGCGCAGCCTAAAAAAGTGGGTACCAATTGTTGGAGAAAAATCTGGCGGTCGTGCGTGATTCTGACCAAATCACCTCCTTGCACAACAGAACTTCCTTACAAAGTACTACACCCCTGACACTTCATGGTTTAATAAAATTAAAAATAGTCAATTTAAGTATCCAATATGAACTAATACGGGAATATTGTTCCTCATCAAATTCCTTAGAGACATAATTTTATCAGTCACTCATCCAGTACCATTTTAGTTTCCCTCTCGATTTCATGGGGATCCATCCAACCCAGATACAACTGTTCTCATTTATAAAATAATACTTAGGCCATTACGGATGTACGGTTGTGAAGTTTGGGGAGCAGCATCCTGTACAGAAAGAAAAATAATGCAGGCATTCCAAAACAAGATTCTGATCGCAGTGGATTCCCCCTGGTTTGTATGAAACAGCCAATTTGATCCTGAACTTGAAGTGAATTCAATAGATGGTTACATCGAAAACGATTTACGAATTCCACTCCAATCTACCGACAGTTAATGGAGCAGTGACATACTTAGACAAGCCAAGCCCAACGTGTAGATTGGTCCAAGACACCCCTATGAACACTCATTACTGATTTACTTTTATTATTATCAATATTTTATTTTTTTTCTTCTTTAATTCTTTTTCAGGACATTTATCCTATAAATGTTTCTTGTTTGTTATTTTTTTCTGGATAATTATTTTATTTCAATTGACCTTTACTATTTTTGATTATAATAGTTCATGGCTATAGAATTGTAAATAGTTAGACTATACATCCCACTATCAACTGTTAAGATAAAACCTTACCTCCTGTTACAACAACCATGTAAGGTAAACCATAAACAGGTCGATTTAGTAATAAAGAAAAAAAAGCTCTTCTTTCTTTAGATCATTATGCACCCTTTGGTAAACATCCCATGTATGCTGGCTGACTTTTTTAGGTATCAGCCAGTAAGTCCTGATTTGTGTAATTACTATTGTATTAGTCTCGTACTAATGTGCTTTTTTTGAGTGTAATAATTTTAATATTAATATTTTTTACAGTACTAGGAGAGGAGGGGATTTTTTGGCTATACTACATATCCGTTAAATTCAATAGAATCAGAGAATAATTTAAATAAGTCCGGAGCACCAATAACTTGCTTAACTAAACCCTTAAGTGAGGTCTAACAGTTAGTGTGTTTATAGTTATTTATTATTCATTAAGTTATAAATAATTATTATTTATTAAGGTTTCGAGGTGAACCCTCGGGGTAATTATAAATGGCATGGGTGGCAGAAAGAAGGAAGCTGGAAAGAGGTTGTAGCTTGGACAATCCTATTTCAGAACTCATAGAGCTATTTTAGATTTCACAGGAATGCTTTACTGAAAAATGTTTTCTGAGACACTGGTGTTAATCGTTTATATCCATTTATATTATTTCAAAAATTACAAGAAAATGATTAAAAGGGCTAATAAAAAAAAGAGATCAATTCCGATTTCCAACAGGTTTTTAAAGTTTTTTCTCAACAAAAACCAAACTTTTTTTCGGTTTCCATTTAATGTTTGATTATTTTGAAAAAAAAAAAAAATTAAATCCTGCAAGTGTTCAGAAATATTCAACAAGATAAAAGTAGACCTCGAAAACAACAAGTCACATAGACCACGGTCCGATTTTTGTTTTGTAAACTGGCTACCTTTTTGCTGAAGCAGTAATTACAGGAAGCAATAATTCAAAAATATAAAGGTAATTAAGTAACAATAGCACAATCGTAATGAAAAGAAAATTCCCTTTAAAAATATATCTTAGCTAAACTAAATTTGTTTCAAAAGGGGGATTCCTGGTGACTACTGACTAAACGTTTTTATAGTTATTTTATAGATCACATTTTACTTGTATTTTCCTGGACCCCATGCTAGGGACTAAAGATCTAGGGAAACCACAACATTTTGTAAGCTTTCACGTTTTACCAAAAAAGTTATTAGAATTATTTTTGGTATCAGTACATTCGCTCTATAAAGAAATGGTAGTTAACCACAAAAGCAAAAAAAACTGTATTTGGTCTTTTTTTTCTGATTCTAAACAGAAAATAAGGAAATGTTTTGTAAAGAAAGCGTTTTTAACCTTCAAAAATTTTAGGTAATTCTAAAGTGCATTAGAGGTGAATCTCAGCCTACATAACATTCACTTGAAGATTATTAAACAAAAAAAAATCATAAAAGTGGAATAATGAAGTCCAGCAAGAAGCTGTTAAACAAAATGCAAATAATTAATGATTTTACCAAAAGCTTTGCGTTTCTAGCTGATAATTTTAACAAAGACACATTGCAATTTTAAATTAAAAAGAACATCATCTAGTTCACAATGCTGCAGATTTTAATTATCCTGTCTTCAGTACTTTTAAATTATTGATTCCATGTTGAATAGAATGTCTATTTATGCGACTTTTGAAGTCTGATGATATAAGGCCACAAAAATATTTAAAAAACTATACTAATTTAAAAAACTTAAAATTCTACACCAGTCTTTTTGGTAAATGAGATACAAAATCTAGACCAATCCCTAAAGAAACCTCAACCTCATTTATGACATTAAATGTAAAAGTTTACCTAATAGGGGTATCGTTTCTGTCCAGAATATGATAACCTATAAGCCCCCTTAAAATAGGTTCAGATCAGCCTAAGTATATTACTTACAGAGAACTTTATCTTCTTTACGATGGTGCGATTATGATTTAATTACTTTTAATAGTTTTTGAATTATCGCTTTATATTTAAAAAAACGGTGGCTACCTTAAAAAATCTAAAATACTACTTTTTCTCTAATACTGTTGAAATTCGGATGAGCAATGGAAATCCATTGCAATGGATAAGGGACTGGCCATGAATCTCGCCGGATGGCCTGACTAGAAACCAAATAGATCATGTTCTCATAGAGGTTAGACATGCTTCAGGTATCAGAAATGTAAGGTCGTTTAGAGGAGCGGACTGTGATAAGGATCACCACAAGGTAAAATTCTGGTATCGACAAAAGCTGGAAGGTGTACTACATTGGATAGAGTACATGCCCACAACTCAGAAAAGCTGCTAGAGAGTGAAGTAACAGACGGATTCAAAAACAAAATAAGGGAACAACAGAGAGGAAACGACATTGTACATAACACAACACAAGAAAGAACCATCTTCCAGAAACGAATGGTTTGACGAAGAGTGTAGGATAGCTCTGAAAGAAATAAATAAGGCGAGGTTAAATATGCTAAAAAGAAAGACAAGAGGAAGTGTACGGGAATTTATGAAAAAGAGAAGAGAAGCCAAAAAACTATGAAGGCAGAAGAAGAGAGCAGAAGAAAACGAAAACCTTAAAAAGTTATAAGAATCCTGGGAGAAAAAAGAATCCAGAAAGTCTCAAAAGGGTGTAAAAGAAATAAAAAAGGGATTCCAAGCCAACACTGGATTATGTAAAGGGAAAGAAGTGAACTGATAGGAGAAAAGAGGTAAATTATTGAAAGGTTGAGCCAGTATTTTAGTGAATTGCTGAACATAAGTGGCACCGAGAAAAGAGCTGAAGAAAGCTTCGATCTAGATGAACTCTAGGGTAAGGAGCAGGACGGTGCAAAAGAAGTGGAAGTACCTGAAAAGGAAGAAATTATTGACATTATTAAATCATTGAGAAACCATAAGTCGCCAGGTCTTGACGAGATAACTCCAGAGATGATGAAATATGGAGGCAGTGATTTGTGGGAAGCAATTTATGATTTGATTTGGGAGATATGGACGGAGGAAAAAATGCCAGAAGATTGGACAAGAGCAGCAATATGTCCTATACACAAGAAAGGAGACAAGCTGACATGCGATAATTATAGAAACATTGCTCTAATAAGCACACCCTATAAAATACTGGCAGTGCTTCTACATAAAAGAGTGTCTGATTTCACGGAAAATATCATTGGAAAATATCAAGGAGGGTTCCGGCCCGGTAGATCGACAGTTGACCAGATAATTTTCTAATGACCCTGAGGCAGGCAATAGAAAAGTGCTATGAGTATAACATAGACCTACATCTGCTATTCGTGGACTCTAAACAATCTTATGACAGTGTGGACAGAACTTTTAAAAGCCATAGTAAAGGTAGGAATACCGAAAAAAACTAGTCAGGCTGGTAAGAATGACACTAATGAACACTACCTACTGAGTTAAGCTTGGAAATTCGCTGTCCCAGGAATTTTCTGTAGATGGCTTGAGACAAGGGATCCTCTGGCTCCTCTTCTATTTAATATAGCATTAGAAGTAGCTATTCGTTCAATCAGAACTAATCCAGGAGGGACCATTTACAATAGACTGTTGCAACATTTAACATATGCAGATGATGTAGTCATTGCCGCAAGAACCCGAGCAGCATTAAAAGGAACATTCCAAAAATTCGAAGAAGCAGTATATGAATTGGGCTTTAAGGTGAAGATAAGACGGTGTACATGAAAAGCCCAAGAGAGGATAAGGAAGATAATAGCAAAGTGACGTTCAGAGACCACAGTTTCAGTTCTGTAAACTAGTTTAAGTACCTCAGAAGCCTGGTTACAGATGATAACAAAATAGAGGCCAGCACAGCAGGAGGAAATACATGTTATTTCTCACTACAGAAAATATTGAATTTTAGAGCTCTCACTAAAAGGATGGGAGTGGTCATTTATAAAAACATCGTCAGGGCAGTAGTGATCTATGGGGGAGAAACATTGCCCTTGACAAGAAAATCAGAACAGATGCTCAGCTCCTGGGAGAGAAAGGTATTGAGAAGGATATGGAGTGGAGTCTCGGAGAATGGAGTTTGGAGAAGAAGAGGGAATGAGGAATTGACAAATCTCCCCGTACAGATTTATCAGTTCCTACCAGTTTTCTAACGTGGCGTTAATTAAAAGTGCAAGATTGATATGGTTAGGACACGTTGAGAGGATGTCCAATGAAAGTATACCCAAAAAAGATGGTTTATAGCAAACCAGATGGGAAACGGAAAAGAGGACGTTCCAGGATCAGATGGCTAGACGATGTGGAGGAGGATTTGAAGCTCTTGAAGGTTGGCAGATGGAAGAAGAAAGCAAGAGACTGTGTTGAGTGGTTGGTTGTTGTGGGGGAGGCCCGGGTTCTTGCAGGCAGTGTAGTGCCATAATAATAATACTATTCCTGTTTTGTTTTTTTACTAGATTCCTATCTATATCTTTTGTCAAGTCTTGTAGGATGATTTTGTAATTTTATCTCTTTTTTTTTTTCCTTGTCGCTGTATCTTTTACTTTGCGATCATGAAGAAGGCCAGCAATGTAGGATGAAATTTCGGGATTTAATTAGTTATTCTTTGATTGAATGCCATCCGGCCAGCTTCTTCATTTTCTAAAAAGTCTTTCTTCAAAAGAACAAAAGAAAATATAAATTTCAAAACTTCGTTCATAATATTAATAGGTTATATATTAGAGAAAAAATTATGTAGTGTCTTATGTGATAAACAACAACAAGATCGCAATGTTTGGCAACGAGGGAATCAGAAAAGTAAAAGAACACACAAGTTACAGTTCTAAGGTAAATTATTGTAAACTAAAACAATGAAATGAGTAGGAAAACATAAAAAGGGACTGCGATTGTTACCACCCTATAAACAGTAATGAACTTACAGGTATAGATTACTTGTGAAATCTAACCATTTTCTTGTGTAAGAAAAAAAACCGCGATTTCGGGTAGACGAAAGGAACGATAATCAGGTATCTGATAATTTAAAAAAATAATGTACACCGATTTCGAGATTAAAAATGAATGAAGTAGAAATCGTTGATAAATGCAATGTTATAAATTATTAAACTTTTATAGACGTTATATACCAAATTACAAACTTCTAAGTGTGAAGGAACGTGTGGTCATGAAAAAGTCGTTTTATTTATATTGGTTCTAATAATTAATCATAACCATTGTTCAAGAAACAATATTTCCCCTTACTGAACCGCAGACCCTTCATTGGTTGTACAGATAAAGTGGTTTTTTTTTTCATCTATTATTTAAGGCATTAACATTGGAAGCTATAAAAACAAAATTTTATAACCATGCTTCAAACAACTTATAAAACACGATTTTACTAATTTTTTTTAATCGTGAGTAGTCTTTTATGTAAATTGACTTTGTGGTCGGATGAGCTTAACAAACAGCCTAGAGTTTGGAGTGGCACCAGTTCCAATCCGTCCTATGAGGAAAACTTGAATCTTCCACTTTGGTTAGAAAAGGTTGGCTACCTATAAATAATTCCTCTACTCCTTCCACTTATATCTAAAATGAAAATATAGGGTGTAATAAAGAAATGATTTGCTAGTTTTCCACACTAAATGCCTGAGTTAATGCTGTCTTTTCCATGAATAATGAATAAAATCCCATGACAATAACCTAAATTCGATATATTGTGTCATAGTTGATGTATGTAACTTTACATGAGTTGTTTTTGGATATTCTACATTTTTACATAAGAGAATAAGAAAAATTTTAAATTATATTTCAGCTTTCTTAGTGAGTCAATGAAAGAAAAACCCATACAGTGTGTTGATATCGGTGTATTTTATTTTGTTTTTATACATAAAAAGTGGAGTTTGTGGGTTCGATTAGAGAATCATAAATAACTGAAAATCTATAGGTAGTGTAATTCATGGCTTTCATTATCGAAGAAAAGAATTAGTTTTTATTTAGATTTATAAAAAATGTTTTTATTTAGATTTATAAAACCTACCGACTGCCCTACAGTTTCATTTAATAATGTTACTCTTACCTCTGTCGAACAGATCAGCTACCTTTGACTACATTTGGACAAACGATTAATCTGGAATACTCACACAAAACTGAAAAGACAGGAAACTGCACGTCGATTTCGACTATTACAGCACTTACTAGACAAACGGTCTAAGACAAACGGTCCAACACATTACGAAAGACTGATCTCCATGACTGTTATAAGGCCAATCTGGACATATGGAGTTGAGCTTTGGGGCTCCACTAAACCTTCGAATTCCTCTCGTATTCAATCCTTACAATTCAAAATCTTTCGTAAAATCGCAAAATCAATGCTCCTTACTTTGGCAAAATAAAATCATACATAAAGACCTTAATGTTCCCTATGTAACCGATCTAGCCCGAACCAGATATCACGCCTTCCATTATAAACTCCCTAACCACTCAAACCCTCTAGTTTCTAACCTTGCATCTTCTTCCATTCCTGACAATCCTCCGAGGCGCTTGAAAAGAAGATGACCAAGAGACCTGCTGATGTAAAACGTTATTAGAGTGCTGCCAATGGGAAGTTTCTCAACACGCCTGTAACACCCCAATACAACCGATATCAGATTTACTAAATGTATTATAATGTACAGTTGTAAATGCCAATAAATAAATATTTAAAAAAAGACTTATAAAAAATGTTTTTTATTTAGATTATAAAACATGTTTTTTATTTAGTTTTATAAAAAATGTTTTTTTATGTAGTTTTATAAAAAATGTTTTTTTATGTAGTTTTTTAAAAAATGTTTTTTATTTAGTTTCATAAAAAATATTTTTTATTTAGAATTTTCTTGCTCGCGTGCCATCTGTAAGCCCAAATGAAGCCAACGTGAAGCGAAAGTTTGACTCACAATAAATAGTTTTACGACTTTTTGAGTATTCTTTGGCCGCGCCCAGACCATCTTCATTTTAAAAATGTTTTTGTTTGAGTATTCTATAAAAAAAAACAATGTTTCTTTTTTTACATTTAGTAAATACAAATATTAAAAAATACATCACAATAAAACTCTCTATTCCATATGCAAGACCACAACAAATCCGATCGATATTTATATTTTTTTGAAATTACTATTACATTTAAAGGATCTAGAAAATTAAAAATAAGCGGACAATAAAAATTGTTCAAACTACAAAATAAAAACATGGAGAGATTTGGTACCATAGATGAGGACAGGTTTACTGGAGGAAAGTAACCCAATTCCAGATATATACCAAAATGTTTCAATTTTTCTAAAATTGATTTCTGGTTAGAGCCTCTTTAAATCTATGTCATTATTATTTTATTGTGATGGTTTTAAAATATAAATTTTCTTAGAAAACATTTTATAACTAATTTCAGATGCTATTGATATGCAAATATTATTGTTTGTAAATAATGGTTTCCAGAGCTATTCCTAAGTTGTCAAATAAATAACAATTTTTTATTATGCTAGATATTGTTTATACTGTTAAAATAACTTTTTGGTAAGTATGGATCTGTGGCGTAAATTTAGTTATTTAGTTCTCATTTATTAAATTGAATTACTTAACTCAAAATATCATAATTGCACTCACGATTTTAATTATATCGTAATATTTTAATTAAAAACTTAATTAGAGTAATACAAAAAATGAGTGGGATGATAATTTAAATACTTATATACTTAGGTTGAAAGTTGAATGAACGACCACTCAATGAAAATGAAAACTGGTTTTGTTCCTGTTCTAAAGATAGCTTGGCTGTTAAAAGTGATTCAAATAAACTAAACTGAGCTCAATAAACTAATTGATTCTGTTGAACCAACTGTCTTTGATTGTTAAAGGTGATTTCCTTGTTAGTTGAACATTCCATTGAGCTTACTTAACATTGCCTAAAAATATATAATGATATGAAATGATGGGAGAGACTGCACTTGAACGTTTGGATATTTAGGGTAGGCTTGGACGACCCCAAGGGCGGGCTCCATGTTATTTCTGTTGCCAAACCAAATATAGAGCTCGTACGGCCCCACCATTCGGGGTACCTGTGCTCTGTACTTCCTACACACACACAGGTACATTTTACTAGTTAACTGTTATTATATTGTGAAAGTGAACTAATTAAATCACTATGCTGCTAAACCTTATTCTATGGCTAACTATAACCAATTTACTAATCGACTATTATGTTTTTTATATAATTAGCATAAGTAAATACTCATCCTAAGACGTACAATGTCTTAGCCAATTATATATATATCTAAAAGTTAGGTATCGGCGAAAGCAAAATGTCAAAAAAGAGAAGAAGGAATAAGATCTAACACGCTTGAACTGCTGTAACATACCGTCTTCATTGGGTTCGGTACATCTCTTTATATACATTCAATCAGCTGATCTCCTCAGTCAGCTGAGATCGAAGTAACAGCTGTCTAAGGCTGTAACTCCCCCCTCTCCCCACCGGTTTACGAACAATCCTCGTAATCTTCAACTATAAAATAAATTAATATAAAATACAACAACAATAACTATTTACAATAAAGTATATACAATAAAGAAAACAAAAGATTGACACTCCTCATAAACTCTTATTACAAACTAAAAAAAACGAAAAAAAAACAAAAATACAATCATGAATTTATGGAATTAAAAAAAAAATGCAACGTAATTTATTCAGTACATCGCTTATAATCAAAGATAAGAAACATAACACAACAGATAAGTTGAGATGAGGACACTCCGGATCACTCTTGCACAGGTGTTTCGGTTAGTGGGACTTTAAGTTGTTCAATATGAACGGTCCTGCGCTTTTTGGGGTTTCTAATACTCTCAATAGTTATGTTCTTTTATAATTATCACCCTTAGAGGTCCCTCGTATCGCTGTATCTCCTTACCCCTGTTTGATTCCAACTTTCTGTATACAATTGTTCCAATTTTTACCATTCCTTTCCTATCTGTGAGGTTTGAATTCTCCCGAGCTACTCTCCTGGTTTTTTCCCTCTCCTATTTTCCCCGAACTTTTTCCCATAGCTTTTTCCTAGTGACATGATTGTTGCTTATCTAGTCATTTTTTTTTTACTGTAATTTGTGTTTTATTAACAGAGGAATGGGTTAGTAACCAGAATATGGTAATAAATAATTTTAAAAAAAAGATGATTATAGTTACTCGAAATTAGAACTTTATCTAAATGAAATACACAATTACAAAGGTACCAGGTTTTATATAAAAGAGGAGAATCGTAATTCATATAAATAAAACGAATTAGAATGTACTTTTCTGGGAAGTATTTATAAATTAATGAATTTATAAAATAGTGTAAAGTATTTATAAACAATAATTAAAGAGCTTCAAGGCTCATTTCTGTCTATATTCGTTTTTCCATTAAGGTATGTGTTATTATTTTAAGTGTTGAGTGCAATGAGGAGAGAGGTCAATTTTTTTAAGATTCATCCTTCCACTAAGAAGAGAAGAGCAGGTCATCGATAAACCAATTTGATTTGTTAACAATGTATGTACTCTTGAAAAGAAAAACAGAATTATATGAAAACTGTATTGAAATTCTTTTTTTTTTTATTACACTGAATTTGTGAATAGAACTGATTTTAGTGTCAGTAATGGCTATGTTTTTATGACAATTATTTTAACAAATAGATTTAAATTAACTTGTTACTGTACTGTGTACTAACTTATCGGTCAAGTTAGGGTTTGCGTTTAATATATACTTTTTAGCCCCATAGTTAAGTAATCTCTAAATATAATTTCTTGGTTTTAACTCATTGAAAATAACAGACATATTTGTTATCTATTAGTTTATTTTTGTTTTGGTCAAGAGAAAACAATAGAAGATTGGTTGTTTCTTTTAAACTCGTGCGTCATAGTATTGTGGCCAGCTATCTTAGAATTCAGCTATTCTATATATGAAAAATATATTTATATTTAATCCAATTGAAGTAAAAACAGTTTTGGCGGATATAGATTGACTTCCTAACCGACTTCCTCTGTGAAACGAGTCGTTAACTGTATTTTTCATTATTAGATTTATTTTAAATTGAAAAACACTATATACTAAAACTTAATATTAATTTTTCTTTTAATATTTATCAATTTTAAATAGCCAGTCCTCAAAAAATAAGAAACTTGTTTAAGTGGAATAATAGGATTAAATTTCTGTTAGTTTCAAGTAACTTTGATGCGTTTATTGAAAGTTTGCAAACATATGGATAGTAAGAATCATATACACAATAAAAGATCTAAAAAATATAATTAAAAAAGCAGATTTGATTCAATGCTGAAGTTTTGGTTTAGTTTGACAGTGAACAGTCTGAACAATTTTGCAATAGAAACTATTATTCACAATGAAAAAATTAATAGATTTCCTATGAATAGATAGGTATAAAAATTAAGTGAATAAAACTAACTATTTTATTTATATATGAAATCAATAAAAAAAATATTTATGAGCCATATATGAAACCAAATCCGACTCCATAATAAAAATCCCATTTTTGTTTGTATTGATTTTGCTATTATAAATAAAACGTGGCAGACATCACCGTAATAATGAGCAAGTTAACCACTGTTAAGATAAATACCAAGTATGGACCCCCATTAAATATATAAAAAAATCTTTCTTGAACTGGAAATATAATTGTAAATAGATGTAAATAGACTATGGGCAGTGTAGCAGACTATATAGCTACACAAATAATATTGGTTCGTTTACTATTTTTTGTTTCTTTTTTTGTGATTCGTTGTAGGAACACAGTTTTTAGAATATCTATTGGCTAAAATCTAGTGTAGAAAGAAGAATGGATTACAGGGGAGGAGTTTGTTATTATAACTGAGAGGTCCTGTCCACATTCATTGGCTTTCTCAGAATACACTAAAGAAATCTATTTTGAGTGACATTTTCCTATAAATACAGGAATTTCAACACATAAATAACAGCTATTATAATTTTTAAAAAATCCATTTATTTATTTTCACTCAATTAATTTAGTCATTTTATTAAATTTTAATTATTTAAGAAATTTCTAAGAGTTTCGTTTTTGAAAAGTTATTTTCGCTTATATAAGAGGCAATGGGCCTCAAACATGGAAGGAACAATTATTTTGGATTCTCTATGTCTTTTCTTTTCAGTTTTTCTCTGATTAAATGAAAACCAGGTATACTTTCAAATAAACCAACCGATTTTACATTAAATAAGAGGAAATTCCTTAAATTGCTACACCTACATGTGCGTCCGTGACATTGTTTAGAAGCATATACTATTAATTATATTGGCATTTTATTTGATAGTATAAAAAGAATCGTTCATTGTATGTTTTGCTTATAAATCATATAGCTATAATATATAATATGCCAAAATTAGAAGGAGCTAATAACCTAACAATTTGACTCTAATTTTTTTTTACTCTTCCGTCTTTAAACCAGCGCGTGTCGAACTAAGACGAATCATAGTCAGGTCAAATGGGAGTTTCGTTAAAAAAGAATTGGTTACAAAGTTGCCATTTGCAATCAGAATCCTAAAAAACATGAAAGAGAAGTTTTCATAACTTCTCTAAAAATTTCAAAATTACTTTATTTTCCTATGTCATATATCAAAACGGTAATTTTTTCTTCTTTAATTTATTAAATTTGACATTATTGGAATAATACATGATTTTCAGATTATAAGCAAAAAAAAAGAAAAAAAAACTTTTTTTTTTTAATACTCCCAGGAAATAAATGAAGATCAAAAAGTTGAAATTTGTAACTATCACCCTGAAAACCACGAATAAACCGAATATTTGAACCTCCCTTCAATATTTTACTTAAATCCTTTTCTTGTCCTAATTTGAATGGGTGCTGCTAAACAATTTCCCAGAACAAAGACTGATGGACAACTAACAGAACTTACTTTTTACATTTTGTACAGGATAGCATTTTTTCTAATGCATGGTTTTGGTAATGGACTCAGCTTAATAGCTTAATCCTAATGGATTCATTAGCAACATTAGAATGACATTACTTCGATGTCTTGCAAGCCGCTTTAGATATTGATACCACTTGTATCAATATATTAAAGTAAATATATAAATTCCGGTCTATTCTTTCAAGCCTAAAATGGGACAGGAATTAAGAAAGGTTGCTTCTTCTTTTTTTTAAGCTGAAGTCCACCCAGGTTCAATTTGGAAAATATATAAAAGTTCATAAACTAGGCGATTTACTATTACAGGCATTAGACATAAGTTATCTTCAAAATTTATACGCAGATTAGCACATCATCTGTTTTATTGATCTCAAGAAGAGAAGAAAAAATAGTGATCATGCTAAATCAGCTTTTTACAGAAGAGCCCAACACGAATTATCGTTGAACCTCATGAAGACAAAAAAAATTACAAGTACAATGAAGTGATAACAGAACTTCCAGAAATAATCGTAGTAGATGAAATCACATATCGAGGGTAAGGGATTTTTTTTGAAGACAGGAAATCAACAGAGATTCAAACAAGGACAGCTATGGCTTGGCGGTAATCCTGGACCTTGCGAATGATAATGAAGAAAGACAATATCAGCCGCCTTTTAAAAACATTAGCTTAAAAAGATACGAACATGGTCTCTTAACAAGCCCAATGAAAAAAAAAGATTCAAACATGCCAAAGAGCAATGGAGAGGAGCATGCTAGACAAAAGAAGAAACCAAAAGCTCAGTAGCCTATCAATAAGGAAATATACCGGGGTCAAAGATGTAATCAGGCACATCAAGAAAATGAAATGGCAATGGGCTGGGCATCTAATGAGGAAGAACGAGGAAAATTGGGTCAAGAAACTAACAGAGTGGATCCCCTGGGATATGAAAAGGAACCGAGGCAGACAAAGAAGATGGGTTGACGAGATAAAGACGGTAGGAGGAACACTGTGGTAACGAAAAGCCAAGGAAAGAAAATATTGGAAGATGAAGATAAGCGAACTCTCAGTGAACCAAAGTACGGATAGTACCCGTTAAAGATTTTATTACTCCTTAAAAAAGGAAGGTATAATAAAGAAAAAGTAGATGTAAATAATGCTTTTATAAATGTATCTAAATAAAGATTATTATTATTATCTGCAAAAACCTGGACTTTGTTTTCATGATCTTCATTTTTTCAATTTCATTGAAATTCATTTTCAATTTAATTTACAAACGTTTTCTAAATAAAAGTTCAGAAATGGGATAAATTAAAGACGATATAGCTGACCAAACGTATTTTATTTTTGAAAATGTTGAATCTGTTAGTAACTAAAAAGGTTTCGTCTTCAATGTTAATTAAAAAAAAAGATTTTTTGGTGTTATGAATCAGGATCATCCCCTATTTTTTAGTTCGTTCAGCAATTTAAATTAATTTGATTCAAAAGCGATTCTTATTTTTTTTATGATTTACCCTTAATTGACTAGTTAAAGTATTAGAATCAATTCTCAGAGCCCATTGAACTATTATTGGGTATAAGTAGAATCATAAAATAAAATATAAAAAATCATACAGTCCATTTGTGAGTACAAAATTTTATGTTCTAATTGTAGAACAGGTTAAATAGACCAGCTTTTCAGAAATGTTGAGAGAACATGCAACATATAGAAAATTAAAATGAAATGACGAGCCACTCATGTGACCTATATCCTGCAACGACATGGGTTTTAGAACCCAGCCAGAAACAGTAAAATATCACCATGATATTTGTAAGGACGTTATACTCACTGATGGTTATTGCGGATTTGAAATCTGTAGGCTTCCACTTGCCGAGGAGGAGTGAAATATGAACGACAAGTTATAAAACAAAGTATTCCTTTGATCTACGGCACGGAGCATGATAAAAATAAACATAGGTGTATTAAAGAGGAGAAAATATTTGGAACTTTCACGATACAGCCCTACTACCATCTTTGAAAGCTTGAGGTAAATTTAGGTTAAGAGCGAATAAAAAAAGATGTATATATCGCCTCTATTTTTGTCCCCTCGCTGAGTTATAGAAACCCCACTGTTACTATTCTGTTGGTCCTTGCGCGGTTTTTGTTTTTTATTTACTACTAAAGTGGTAACTATATAATTTGTTATTTAAAAAGCAAAGAATCTATTTTCAAAGCTATTAACCAACAACTCATTATATAAAAAACAGTTATTCATGTGATAAGATAAATTTGGTTTGATCATATTTTAAAAACATATATAATCAAGTTTTAAATATCTTGAAAATGAATATTTTAGGCTACTTAGAACTCAAAAAGAGGACTAAATAAAAAGGAATAAGAATTATGAAATTTAAATATATTTGGTAGATTTATTTTAGGTTTTTTTCGGAGACTTCGGAATTAAATTCTTAAATAAACTAAGCGTAGTGACAGATTGAAGGAAGATGTGAATATATTTTAAGCAATCTAAAGAACATTTTAATAATCTTTACGTTTATCAACTTGAGGTTTCGGACATCCGATTTTCGCCTCTGAATCGGTTTCATAATTTACAAAAGCAGAAAACATTACTAAATATTAAACGAATAAGTAATGATTTTTAATTTTATTTGCAGGTATCACGTAATCATCACAATTTCGATATATTATTTGAATTGCTTCCTCTGAAAGAAACTATAAAATTTAATAAAACGGTTTTACAGCGCAACATTACTGGTTCTAGAAATGAATCAGTTCTCAGCTGGTTTTAAGTTAATTTAGCCAGAGGTAAAAATGCTTTTATTTTCTTATTCCAACAAGGTTTCTAGAAACGTATAAATTATTTTAGAAGGAGCTCTATATTCGACATATTATTTTCATAATTTGTAAAAGATCTTAAAAAAAGATTTCAAAATATACATGAATGAATGGTATACATTCACCAAATGTTTTTAAGTTAAAGAGATTTAAAACCGGGAGAAATATGCGTGAATTGCAAATGGGATAGATTTGTTTTAGCAGTCCTTTTTTGGAACGGAGTTGTTTGGTTCTTGAGGACTTCTTAAGCCTCTTTGCGTGAAGTTTTAAAACTCTTTATCTTGTTCAATTATACTTTACTATGTATCCTGAAATGTGATTGCTAAGTTTAATAGCCACGTGTGATGGAGGTCCACGTGAATTAGTGACGTAGCAATGGGAAAGGGGTCGGGGAATGGTTGGGAATATCTCCACCGGGAGGGCAGCACCTGCCGGAGATGTATTTTTATCCAAGTGCAATGACTCAACGGAATATGTTTAGCCGGCCACAGCGCTGACATATATTCAAAGCCCCGGCACTGATACCGAGTTCAGTTGTCAACTATATGCTCCGCTTCGAGGAAAAAAAAACTATTCTGATAGGATTTATTGGGAGTTATGGTCGTTTGTCTGTCAGTAGGCAACAGCTTTTGGAAACGATGCAACGAATCAAAAAAGTTTTTTCTTCGTCTAAAAATAACTTTTAGGGAAATTAATACTTGTGCTCCTAAGCCAAGTATGACCTTGGGTCGTCCATTCTACCTCTGTTCCTTAAAAGTTTTTTCTTTCCCTCTCCCTATATAGCTACAGCCGCATTGGAAGCTTTAGAATATAAAACTAAAATCTAGAAGTTTTTTTCTATTACAATCTTTAAAATAATCCACATCTCATTTGGAAAACATTTAGCGATATTTTATAAGGTCGTAGGTATTCTGTTAATTTTTTATCCAGGTTGGATTCTTCAAACAGTCTCCAATAATTTTTTTTTTTATTTTTCATTATAAGCTTATTTTAGGTAACAGAACCTTCTAGTGACCAGTGACATATTTATCTCTACAAAACAGAATAAAGATTGTGTTAACCTGCTAAATATGTTAAAGTGTTATTTGCTGAAGGAAGTTTATCCATTTTCTATTGACAAATTAAGAGAATTTGTATGCTTGAGCGATTTCTTTTCAATCTAAAACAAATATATACTGTTATGGAAAGATTGATAAAAATAATAAACACCTGAATTGGAACTTCATAATAACCAACTTCATGTGTATTATTACTTTAACACAAAAGCACAGGTCGCCTTATTATTTTAATTCAACTATATCTTATGTAATCAGTTATGTAATAACGAATTTGTCATGTAAATATCATAATTAGTCATCATGATTTTAAATAGTAAAAACTCAAAAATATGATCTGACTTTACCAAGGAATTAGAACAAGATTTATAAAAATACGTCAGTTATAAAATTAAATCAAACTCTACCGATTGTCTCCTATATATAATATATTATATATGTAAATTTAAATATTTGTATTGGATCTAAGTACATTTTGTAAATTGGATTTTTCACTTTAAAAATTTGCAGATAGTATACTTTTATAATCAGTGAAAGTTTTATAAACACACACTATAGTCTACTAAATTGGTAAATCTATATACTTTATAATGACTTTCTTTAAATAAACATTTTTAAACTATCGTTAAGTAATTACGTTGTTCCACTGGAAAATATCACTTCAGTTTTTCAGTTATAATAAACCAATATTAACTGTGAATTGCACCCGTTGGGACCTCATAAAAAAGTAAAAATAAAGTCCTCAGGTTAAGACTGTCAGGTTAAAGTTCTCATAAAGTCCTTAGGTCGTACATGAAAAGATATTTTAGGTGATCTAAGAACTTTTGGTTGAAACCTGCGGGTTTGAATAATTTAAGATATGAAAACTGTAAATCTGTAAATTCATCTGTTAAAAAAACATATTCAGACACGGTGCAGGCTACGAACGAAGACTTTAAGACACGGAGGAACCCGTGAGTTCGAATAATTTGAAAAATGGACATCGGAAACATAGGAAATCGATTTTTTTTTTCAAAAAATGCATGGTATCCAGTTGAATAATTTAACCTATCAAAAATAAAGCTTGGCCGTTCACTCAGTCGTCCCATACCTACAAACAGACATATTCTAATAAATACCTAAACACTTTATTTTCCTTGTTTGCTGCTAGACGAATAGAATTATCGAGGAAATTTGTAAAAATTATTTTTTACAATATTTATTGGTGACGATACCGTATTCATAATTCGCAGTTTATTAATATTAGGCATGGGAAAAAATGAAACTTTTCATAAATTTTAACAACGGTAAATGGCGCTCTGAAAGCTAACCTTAAAATTTATTTTAATCCGGGCCTAATTTGTGCTTTCCAAAAACGGTTCAATTTTGAACTTTAAAACACAGAGCCCAATCTCCATTCCATAGAAACGTACAATTGATTTTGGGTGTGTCCGTGTTAAATCTTTAAAATCGAATAACTACCATCTCGATGCGCCAACTTTCGTCTGTCAGAGTTCTGAAACCCCTCACATTGACTTTAGTTCATAAGTTCCAGTAAGAATTTAAGAATCTAAATTGAGATTCGTCGCTTCTCTATGAAATTCGCTCTCATTTATACCTCATTCGTCAAAATCCATTGTTCCTGTGAGTCGGAAAGAAGATCGATATTACCGTAATATACATATGTACGATTTAATCTGCATTTTTCTGTAAATACTTTCTTATTAATGAAAATATAAATAGAGTGTGGTGTCAATTTATATACACCCTCCCATATGTCCTTTGTTAGTACACAAGTCATAATTTTTGATGTTTTAGATAACAATAACAAAATATGTTCTTACATTGTACTATCATACTTGAGACATACCTGGTTAAAAGTATTCTCTATCTTCTGAGAACCTTAAAAATGATATCACATTATGACTAAAATTTAAAGAACTTATATATTTAAATAATTTTCAAAGTGTAATAAGTATTTGGCCCTAGTGGATTTATAAGTGACTATACAATTTTAAAATGATCCAATCATTTAGATTAGGGTTATTGATAGATGAACATGAAAAATTATAGTTATAAAATAAATTAACAGATACATGTTATCATGTAGCGACAGATATATGAATCAAATTTTTTTTTTCATTTAACATTGATATGTTTAATTTTTTACATTGATGCTACATATTATAATTTGGTTTTGCAAGTTACACAAAAATTATCTGAACTCTAGTGATAGACTTTACAAATTACAATTATATACTGAGTTTGTACAGTTGAGCCCCAGTCATCTGTTCTAGTGGCACTGTAACATTACCGGTTACGAAGGGGGAGTCGTTTAATCAAATGTATTTAAAAGAAAAACATTAAATGTTAATTTTACTGATAAATTATAGGTGATGCGCAAATTAATATGCGATGGAGTAAAATTTATTAAATCAATTTAGTATTATTTAAAATAAAAGTTTCTTTCATACATGGTTTAAGTGTATCTACAAGTTTTCACTATTTTGACAGCAGTCACCAGATCAGTTATTTCGCTTTATTGAATTAAAATTTTCTCAGCACATTATTTATTTTTACCACCGGTTCATTTGGGGCCTACTTAGTAACGAATTATTTTTTTACCCGCCTTCAGCAAAGCCAAGAGGAAATTGATTTATTTAGGGATATCATATCATGCTCATTGGATGGTTTTAAACAAATTTTAAGCCAACGACTGAACTGATAAGTTCGATGGCTCATATTATTCATGTGAGATCACGTGATTATTTTGAAACAATTTGACTTAAAAATACAGAAATTTAATCTGCTGAATCTGTCCGTCTGTTGCTTAGGGCTGTTATTTAAACAAACTCCACAACAGATTAAAAGTTCGATTTCTTATGGCACCCAGTAATATCACGTTGGTGTTTTCAAACAACATGAGCTCAAAATATTGAAATAATATTTTATTATACTTCGTAACCTTCTTAAATGACCGAGCACTCCAAGTAGTCTGTACAGCAAATATATTCAGCACATTATAACCGTCCTGTAACCTACTATTACTACTATCGTTCGGTTTTTGCCTCTTTCATTTCACAGTTGCGTCAATATCAAATGTAATTTCTATATTGACTGTCTGTAAGACATATTTAGCTATTATATTGGCACGGGATCCATATCGATGATATGTGTCGATATCGAACCAATAAAGCTAATCGTGTAATGTGGAATTTATGCTGATATCATGTAGTGATGGGCTCATAAACAGTCGGTTTCGTTAAATTAAGATTCGTCGGTGCTAATTATGACATAAGGTATATTAACCATGATATACGTTGGACATTTATATAATGTTTGAGGAACCTAATAAAGAGTGAAATGTTGAGGCTAAGATAATGTAGTTTCTATGGCGGTCTGGGAGAACTAGATAAGTCAATTTGAATAAAAATGTATTTAACGGGATGTAAACGGTCCTTGGAACGTCTTAAGCTGGTAAATTGGTTAAGCCTGGTTATTTTCAATTGAGAATTTTTACTCAATGGGAACTAGACATAACCAATTTAACACCACTTAAGACATCGCGAAGACAGTTTACACATAATTGATTCAATTTTAAGCAATTCGACTTACCTAGTTTCTTAAGAATATTGATGGGGAGAATAGAAAAGGATCTTACATTAAATATGTAGTGTTATATGTCCAACTAATACCTAAAAAGATATTGTAGGAAGTTTTTCTATTGACAAGGATAATTGACCGTTTTTTTTTAAATAAAGCCATCATGAAGTTTTATTAATGTTTTAGGTATTATTTATAATTTTATATTATTTTTTATTACTGTCAACAAGTTATACTTGCCCAAAAACTATAGTGAACTTATAAGATTTTATTCGGTCTTTGTCTGATGAGATTAAACATTATTGGGGCAGAACATCATTCAGATAAAATATAAACAAATTAAATGAAAAGAAAAATAACTTGTGCTTTAAATCAACACGAACATGATGATGAGGAAGTTATAAATATACAATCAGAAGTATAGAAATTAAAATGGCACAATTTTTTGTTCCAACATTACTTCAAAGCAAATAATTACTACGAAATTGTACAATGAATAATGTAATAATGACAATACAATGTAGTAGTGACTGCGAAATTTATACAGTGTAATAATGACTAAGAAATTGTACAATGGATAATGGTGTATCTATATTATCAAATTTTAAACGGAACCATGGATGAATAGACCATTGAATGACATACTCAAACCTAGCCCAAATACACAGTGTTCACACTTCTGAACTGGTAGGTATTATCGATTCTGGCTATCTTCGGTTCCCAGTTGCCTAGGTAAACCTGATGATATCACCATACAAGAAGCTCTTGTATCTGAACATGTAAAGAAAAAAAGGTGTACAAATGAGTTTTCATAAGAGTTTCGGTCAGATAAGGAAATCGACTGCTATACCCAGGTTTTATTATTTTTAATAGAAATCACCAACAATCTTCAAATATGTTTAAGGAGATATACAATATAAAAATATACAATCCTGTCTCTTAGTAAAAACAGTAATATAATATATACCTATTTTTGTCATAACTTTTTTTTTTTATTTCAATTATTTAAATTAAACACCAAGGAAACAAAAATTACAGTTTATTCGTGCAGGGATGAGATTATTAAATAATAGTTAAGTAGAAAAAAAATTATTTAAATTTTTATAAGAAACGGATCTATTTACACAGACTGAATTTACATTTTATTTTTAGATATGTGAGCCCGTCCCGTTCTGGCAAATCTCTAAGCGTGGTATTTTCCTTTCTATCTGTTATCGAAAAAGGAAACCTAAAATAATTCACAGTAATATTTTCAGAATTTCATTCGATTTAATATTATTTTATTATAAATAATTATGATTATGCAAGGTATTTGTTTAGAAAAATAATTGAAATAAGAAAACCGAATCAAAGATTTTATGAAATTAAAAGATACAATTTTCGAGTTGATACTATAATCATTTATTTTTAAAAAGTTATAAAAATATATTATTTTTAATGTCAAAGATTAGTTTATAGATACACAGCATATTAATTTAAAAAATAAAAGTAAAATGTTAATAGTAAATTATATTTATTATCAATGGACTTGCATAATGACTTGACTTACAGAAAAAAATATAGCATTGAAATATCCTGATATTTTTGAAGGATTTAAGTAATTATAAATTGTTTTATTAATTTTCATTAACTATTTAGCTTTTAAAGTTTAATATTTTAGAAAATTAAATTTTATAAATTTGTTCAAACAAAGAATTCCGTTCTTCATGGAGGAATTTTTCAATATATCATTGATATTTTATAAAATATAATACCTCTTATTGCTTTATAAATTAAACAACAATCACAATAGATTGTTGTTTGCATTCATGTATTACTCTTAATTATTATTGAGCTGACTTAATACAATTCAATCACCTTAATATAAAAGAGTCAGTAAAATGTTTTGTAACAATTTTTGAGTTAGGCTTAGTGCTGCTACCTAGTGATTTCTCAACGAACTCTCATCTTTCCTGATTCAAGAAGCTGTCTCGAGAAAGCGCTTACTCCACAGTTTTCACTAGTTTTTCATATTTTTCAACTAAATTATGCAAAAAAAAAATATTTTTCTAGTACTACTAGATATATATTTGAATGGATAACTTCAAAAACTATTTAATATCAAAATTAGAATACAATTGAGAATTATCTGTTGGAAAGTAATGGTTAATTAATCGTTAATATATGATTGTATCTAATTTTATTTAAATGATATTTTAGAGACATTTACTTTTCTAATTGTTTCTTTAAATGCATGGCACTAGTATTTGAAGAAATCGTTTTTTGAAATTGGTTTTAAACTAATGACAAAAATAAATATAGCAATATAGAATTGATCATTTTTTCTTCATTGTTTGTTAGAACATACTCTACAGACGTAGTTTTATATTACCCAAATGACTCAAATTTATAAATAATCGATACCTAGCACAATTGATACTAAAAATATTGATAAATCTAGCCTTCCTTATCTGGAGAAATGATTTCTCATTACGCATATTACCAATTATTTTAAACATTTTCTTGACCATGCTTAAAAGTAATGGAATACGATATGCATTCATACTATATACAACTTCTTCAAACTATTATAATATCCATTGAGTCGACAAACAGATAAGTAATAGCTTGTAGGTTTTTGAAAAAATGTGATAAACAGATCTACTAAAATGTAAAGGTAGTGTTATGATACAATTTTCAGAATTTTTACGATGAAGAAAGAATTTTCAAGACAAATACGCTAAATTTGAAAATACAAATTAGAGCAGTTTTGGGATTGGCAAACTGAAGTGAAACTTTGAGAAATGAAATAATGGATTAAAATTTTATTAATAATAATATTTATTTTTTACAATATAATTTTTTATTTTTATATTCATATTTATTTTATTTTATGTTCTTATTTAATTTTACAATCATTAAATAATGTTCATTCGTTAAATTATAGTTTGTATTATCATTCGAATTATTAGTAAATGATGATCCGATTGGCCTGTGAAAGCTAAAATAAGAAATCTAAACATTTGATTGAATGTCTTACAAATACTACATTAATTTTTGTACTCTCTACTCCAATCTATTAATGGTTTATATTAAGGTTACCTTAAAAATCAAAATTCTTTTAACTAAATTTATAATTAACAACATCAAAGTGCTTAGGACGAGAACATGGCAAGACAAACTAAAATAGCTACCCCTGACGTGCTTACCCTAACAACAATATAAATTCAAAACTATTACTATTTACATAGTTTCCTTAACAATGTGGTTTTGGGCGTTTTTCCTTTATCACCTCTGTAACTAGGTGTAGCATTAAGAAGCAATTTTGAATTATAGCTCATTACAAAGGGCATGAAATTCTGAATATTCCCCTTAGTTACAGTATGCAACTTCGATTTTTAGTTTTCAAGATAGTTTAATTCAAATGTTAAAAAAACATGTTATTATTCCATATTTAACACTTATTAGCCTCATGATACAATTTTTAATAAAGAGGAGCTATAAGAGTTTCCTCTAGTAAGAAGTAGAAATAAGAAGTCATTTTCTGGAAACATGAGGATGGGAATGTCTTTTAATTCCAACTATATATTAAATATACTAAAATATATATTACAATACTATAGATTTCTTCTGGGGCAATGGATTTTGACGAATCAGGCATCAAATGAAAGATAATTCCAAAGAAAATAAACTAATCTCAACTCGATTCTTAAATTCTAACCGAAGTTTTAATAATTTTAAATGGTTTAAAATGTGATATGTTTTAGAGCTCTGGCAGAGATAAGTCGGCGGATTAAAATGGTTAAAATTTAGTTTTATAGATTTCAACACGGACATCAATACCAACACTGCGAAAACTAGGTTGAACCCTATGTTTTAAAGCATACAAATGAATTGTTTTTGAGATTAAGCAGGAACGGGTCAAATCTTATTAATAGACAATAGTGCCATGGAATAATTAGGCGACAATTTGGGGAACGGCTCAGCTGATTTTTATGGCTCTAATTATTCAACTAGATAGCGTGAATGTGTTTTTGTGCTTTGTTTAGTTTGTTTGCCTGTGCTCATATAAAAATATTTTGAGCTAAAAACTTAACTAATTGATATCTTTTATATCTTAAATTAAACAAAGTGAAATTCCAAGAATGTTCGGAACAATTTGAGCTTAAAAGGTTTAGTCTGTCCATATTTGAATTTATAACTTCTTTTTTTTAACAAATGGATTTACAAATTTCGAATTTTTATGCCTCAAATTATTTAGACCTGCACGTTCCCACCGAAAATTTGAAGCCTGTTTATAACATCCGTTGATGCATGAGATCCTTCAGCTATGAGACCTCAGCTGGTACAAGTTCACCATAACTGTAAAATTGGAGTGATATTTACTATTAGGGCTACATAATTACTTATTAAGTAAACTGTTAATTAAATATAGACATTATTAAGTACGCAGCTATACCAATAGTGTGTAATAAGTAGACAATCTTGATAATATTATATTATTTATATGAATGGGCATGATATCGCTTATAGTTCGAATGGATTAAATAGAAAAAGGAAACATATCTAATTGCGAGAGTTATCACAGGGGTAAATTAGCTATATAATTATTTTCGAACTAAAATTTTCTACTTTAAACTATAGGAACGGTCATACCTCCTATTCTAGTAATTATCCATAATTTAAAGTTTATCTTGACGCTAAAAAATGGAAAAAACAAATCAATAAGATAAAGATACCAGTATTTTTAATATTGGAGATGTACCACAATTAAAAAGAATACAAAGAATGAAATTTACATCTACTGACACGATATAAAATAGGGCTCCAAAATATTTCTTAGCCGCTACAACAGTATAACTGCGTTGGTAAGTAATGTTGTTTTGTGCTCCAGAAAAACGTTATGGATCCGAGGAAAAACCAGATATTCATATTCATATTCTTTCAGAGGATTGCGTTAATTGTAGGATTGAATTGAAAAAAAACAAGATTAGATTTGTGGCATTTCAGGTAAAATGTAAGTTACATTGGACGATTTCTATAAACTAAAACAAATAATTTCGAATAATTTTTTGCTTAATGACTAATAAAAATGAAAACTGTAATAAATTATAGCTTATAGAATCAAAAATTTGGAGGATTTAAGATCGTAAATTTTTTATAAAGATAATTTATAATAGTTTATTTAAAATATTTCAACATAATTATATTATTCACAATTAGATCACAAAAACAAGGAATAAATCGTGACTATTTACAAATTTTTACAGTGTTGGGTTTCAATCAATGCATACAAGTAATTTATTATTCCTTAGGACATTTTTTTTTCCTTTTCGTCAGGTCACATTAGAGATTTGAAAAAAAAAATGAATTAAAGAAGAAAACTTCTCAATTTCATAACTATCATTCTGTAGTTTTATTATAAAATATATTTTATCTAATACTTGAAACTTCTATTTCTGGACTATTTTAAAAAAGTTCCAATTCCACCGTTAAAAAAAATTCTTTTGATAGAAGGTTTGCAATAAAAGTTCTAAGGAACATTTTTTAAATATGTTATTGGTGTATTATAAGAGTTTAAGTTTCATCACATTTAAAAAAAATCTTTAGGAGAAAAAAAAATAAAATCCAGGAAAGAAATATGTAAAAATGATGGCACTTATCCATTGTTTTCAGATTACAGTCAGTACTCTGACCTTTTATTTAGTCTGGATATTAAAAAATTACATTGAAAAGTATATTTTATTTCATTATAATAATATCAACAATCTATCGTTCAGTTTATAGTGTCTACTTTAAACAGAAAGGAAAAAACCTAAAGTTTTTGAAATAAAGATAGTGTAATAAATACCGACTATATGTGCATCAATTAAACATAAATTATAAGTGGGCTTAGATTACAGGTATGATTTCTGTTGAATGAATTGCCTGATTCTTAATTTTTCTTTGTTTGATAACTTAGCAATATTTTATATAACTAATATTGTTAAAATTCTGATTTGGTACAATGAATTTTTTTAACAAAACTTTGATTACAAACTTCCTTGCGAAAAAGTTCTAGTTCCGCAAGAAGAGAAAAACAATTGATAATAATAATTCCTTTTATTAACTGATTAAGAATAAAATGTTGAACTTTTAATTACAAGCACTAATTTAAACCTGTAATAATGTAATACAATTTAACAAAGTTTATAACCCTTCCAAACGAAATTCAAAATCTGTCGTCAATTTAATATCTTTGGCGTAGTTAGCGAAAAACAGATTTGTCCATTCAAATCGCTGCTCTTGTTGGTTTCAATATATTAAATGCTTTCAAATATATTTCTTAAAGCTAGCCTTAATATGGGAATAATATGATATTTATCTTCTAATTAACATACTTGATACTCGATATTTTAAATGTAAGTTACACTGACTTTTGAAGGATAATTTCTTTTCTTGAGGACAGAAATAATTGTAGTTTTATTCATTAATAAAAAAAAATATCTTGGAATCAACAATATTTTCAGTTCCATATTAAACACAATAAAACAAACCTAATAAAGATTTTTTGAAAAGACAATCTAAAGAGCAGAGCATTTCTTGTTAATTAGTAGTATCACTGAGGGCTTCAGAGAGTTCTGACATAAACGAGGTTCTAAATCTAACCATAAGCCGCCTTTGATGTCTTGACTTACGAGTGACTCAACGCTATGAATTTCACAAGGATTCATTATTCTGACCAAAAATCCTGTATCAAATTCCAATAATTAAATCTAAGCCAAATACTTCAATGTCAGTTAAAGTAAATTGGCTTTAGAGATTAAAGATTAAATTCAGAAATAATTGTTAAACCAAAAATTGCTAGGTTCAAAAATTATTTTTCAATTAGTATATTAAGATTATGAATTCCTGATAATTATCAAATCATGAGAGATAATTGATGTTTTTAAAACCTTCATTACTAAGGGGGGATTTAAATGTTTTAAATTAAGATGATTTTTTTGTAATTTCACGGTTCGCATAAAGTAAACTGTTTATTTTTCTCTTCATACAAATTTGTTAGCTTTCAGAAGTAATTCATTTTGGCAGTAGTTTAGGTATTTTTGGCACAAAATTCAGGTGATTGTACCTTAGAATATTTTCAGTAATTTATATAATTAATTGCGACATTCAGGTGAGAGATGACAAGCCAACGCTCGTAAATTGTTTGCTTCCTTTTATATATACATAATGTTAAAATCGACCATAAAAGCAACAAAAAACGTTCATATAGGGAATGATTTGATTCTCTAACGAAAAGGAGAAATTGATCACACTTTTGTTGAGTAAGATGCAATCACTAAAAAAAAGTATTTACGTCAGATAATTATAAACTGTAGGATAAAAACTAGATAACTTTCCTTAAAAAAAGTAAAATTTGTCTTTGTTAAAACCTAAATAAGGCAAAGTTGTGTTTTTTATTAACTCCAAATTAGGCTCCCATAGGACTACAGATTCTACACTTCTAGAAAACTGTCTTTGACATTCTTTTAAGCCTATAATAATCAAGATGTGGCCTGTTCTAGCACAGAATAAGCTGATGCCCCTAGTTTTGTACAAAAATTATGTCATGTGAAATTCTATCTCGTTAAAATGTTTCAGCCAAATCTCAAAATAATAAAATACACTTCTTATTTACTAAAAAAATAAATGAATAAAAGGGAAACAAAAGAATTAATGTGGGATTGTCAAATGATATTCTCCTTTAAATAAATTTTAAAAAAAAGTTGTTCGGTAAAAGATATAAAAAAATACTTACTAGTAATTTTAGAATTTTCTCACTCTCAAAGTTTTATATTTAAGTAGATAGTAGAAAAAGAACAAAAAATTCATGTGCTGAAAATCGAAAATCTTTACTCAAATTTCACATTTTAGTCATCAAGAAACCGATTTGGTTTCGTGTCAGTCTGCCTGTGGCCAAATTTGTATTCAGGTAGAAGGAATAGAGCCGTTTATCCCAAATTAATGAAATGTTTAAGGATTATGCGGGTATGTATGGGTATGTTGGTATGTAGTTTGTCCTATATATATATATATATTTTAAATATGTTGACAACTTTCGCATCCAAAAATGAAACGTATTTTACTCGGCTTCCTATATTTATAAAGCAGCTGGTCTGATTTGGTCTAAATTTAGAGGGATGTTAAGGATCAACGTTGTAATTCTCTAGTATAAATTTTCATCAAACATTATCTAGTGGTCTCTTGTCAACTATTGTGATATTCATTATTCTGTAAGGACGTTGGTAGAGTCCTGAATGGATTTCTTCGAGCTAGGTGCTCCGCGCAATTTAACCTTCTTTCTGTTATCCAGGTGGATTTTTCGGCTTACTACCATATATATATA
>NW_027104790.1:760099-785702 GCF_000696795.3 Halyomorpha halys
TATATCTTCGTTTACTTGTAAGCCGATTTTCTTTAATTTTCCAGTATTTGTCTTAGCGAGAATCCTATTACTCCTAAATGTGCGGCTTCCGAGGACCGCAATATCATGTTCCCACCATTTTCGCATCATATTCTTCTTATCAAATTCTCGAAGGCTAAGTTGAACAGCATTGGCGAGTGTCCACCTCCCAGTCTCAGGCCTATTCTAACTTTTAGGATTTCAGATATTGCAGAACTCAGTATTTAGGATAGTTTTCACACGCTTTTGTCAATACCTTTGTTATTATTATCGCGTTTATCTTTTTATATTATAATATTATGTGTTGGTTCAAGCTTCCGAAAACACAAGGCTTATTGGACAGTTCATTCAAACTCGTCTCGCAAAGAGGCTGCACGGTAACTGGGTCAGCTCCAGAATTCTAAATAATTTTCTTATACCAAAAGATGGTTGGGGGGGGGGAGGTGTGGTCAAAATAAAACACAAATAAGTTGATATAACTTATTTAATCGTGCCAATGTTTCGGCTAGAATTTCTAGCCTTCATCAGGGCTAAGAACAGAACAAGATAACAACCAATGAATAAAGAAAATTTAAACAGAATGACATAAATTAAATAATTTTACAAAATGGAATAATAAAATTAAGTGATGAGAGAAATGGAAAATACAATGTATACATTGGTATACCTACCATCTCTTCGTATAAGTCATCCACGGTCAACTATCTCTCATAATAATTAATTCCTCATAATTTTCCTCTGCTCCAAAAGAACATTATTTCTAGGAAGGTGTAATACCTCAATTGCCCTTATAGGCATCTACCCACTGACCCCAGTCTCACTGAGTCTTTCAATAGGTTCAACGTCTCGTTTTTTAGTTGAATTTGAGAATTATTTGCATCGCCGTTAACTATACTTTTATCTATTAAGTTAAGCATACCATGTAAAAAACTGCTAGCTGTTGCTATGGGTAAAGAGTTCTTCAAGACAGTATCTGAAATATTCTTCTTCAATAACTCTATGATAATTATTATCAGGATATATATACTAAAATGGATCATTAAACCATTATTTTCAATTATGATTAATTACATTGATCAAATGCTAATATTAAAGATAATTTAAATTTAACCTAATACTCATGCTTTATTTACAATTTTTTATATTCTTTGTATCTTATCTCTTTAATTTTCCTTTCATAATGATCTGTATTATGTATGTTCATTATATTTTCCATTATATTATACTATTATTCTAAAATTATAGTTTTTTTCTCAATGCACCTTTAGTGTTTTAAACTTTGGACGTTCCTAAACGTAAACCATCTATTTCTATGGATCTCAGGTCATCCCACTGTTTTTATTTTATAGAATCTTTTGATGATAAATTAGTTGTTTAATGCAAAAATTACCACACGATTTTCAGTTTCAGTTTAGTAATGTTGAAATAAAATCAAATAAAACGATAGTGTTAAAAATCCTATGAAATATATTAATTTTTTTAAAATTTAGAAGTAATGCAATTGTTTTAATATATTTTTCTGATTCGTTTGTACAGCTGTCCGATTGCAATTGTTTGGAAAGGAATATGGAGATTAATTATAATACTTATTCTTTTAATTAGATAGATTAATGTTTGTCATTTTCCACTTGTGTCTCGCGAAGATATCTTTTATAACACATTGATTCCTAATGTGGCATTTTTGAAAATATTTGTATTTGCGATGCGATTCTAATATGATTTAAAACGAGCATCATAATCTATTATAATTTTAACTACCTAAGCTCATAACTTTGTCCACTGTGCGACATTTTTTATAATTTGGTCATATTAACATAATTCATATAGGTTTTTTACCTCCTAAACGTTGAACCGGCTCTGTGAAGTGATGAAAGCTATTGGTTCAAGAGAATAACTTAAGGATACTATATCAAAGTAGTAAAAATTAGCTGTGGATTAAAAAATAACATCTTAGCCCGAAATCACTAAAAACCAGCTGATAAAAAATAACTAACATTTTGAGACAATTGTAGCTAATCAATAAGAAATTATACAACTGTACATGATTGAAGGTTGAGATGACAAACTTTGAGTAAAATTAATTTTTGGTTTGACAAAAGTCTATCGTACAGTATAAGTTCACTATTGGATGGTTAACGCTTTGAGACTTTTAAAATTTCGATTTTAAAATATAATATTTTATATTAATATCACACTTCACATTTCTTTTGTTTTATACAAAATATTCGTTCGTTTGTTCTAATTTAAGAAGGGTTCTTAGATAGACAATGTGTGCTTGAAAAAACGGTAATTATTATCATAACATCACATAAAAATATTTTTAAAAAAAATCAAATTACTGTCTTCCAAAACAAAACATTATTTTCTTTACAAAAAAAAAGTTTAAAACTAGTGAAGAGAGTCTTTGCATGGTTTTAAAGATTTGTATTTAATGCAATGTAGGTTCAAAATTAGAACTTATTTACTGCTGCAATTTGCTTATTTAGTGTTTTTTTTTTACTTTTATCTGGACGAGAGGGTTATTAGTCAGAAAATAACTTTTTGTATTCTTACCTACAGAAGTTACAATTCCATATTTTTTTCTTCGAAATATGGTAAAATATCAAAACCATAGAGGAAGTATTTTTTGTAGTATTTGTCGATTCTAGTCCAGTGGGTTTCTCAAGAGGTGCAACAACAGTTGGGGATTCATTTGGGACCTCAATTCGAATTAATCAAGGCTACGTTTTGGAACTTCTAATAACGGAAATACAACAAGATTTCAAAAAATTCTATTATTAAGGGATATATGTAAATGTTAATAAAGCGGTTTAGAGTAACAAGCAGAAAAAAAATTTCAAATTTTATCATGAACAAGAGTCTCATACTTAGAGGATAAATAGAAAAATACTACAAGTCCTACTACATTGAAATCCATTAAACTACATTCAGGAGTACTGCAATTGTTTCAATACAGTTTTCTGATTCGTTTGTATACATGTCCGATTGCAATTGTTTGGAAAGGAATATGGTGATTAATTATAATACATATTCTTTTAATTAGATATACTAATGTTTATGTCATTTTCCACTTGTGTCTCGCGAAGATATCTTTTATAACACATTGAATCCTAATGTTTTAAAAAAATACTTGTTTCAACCACAGTGATTCTAATATCATTTAAAACGGCCATCATAATCTATAATAATTTCAACTACCTAAACTGGTAACTTTGTCCACTGTGCGACATGTGTTACACCTGCTGTATACCGCAACAGTTGGATACCTTGAATATTTAGCAAAACAGGATATGTTGCTCGGTATAAGAATATTTTGGCTTTTTTTTTTGCACTGAGGGACTTAAAAATATTTATTTATTGATTAAGTAAGAAAAATCGTTTTAACCGACTCTATTAACTGGATAATTTATACCACTAATGAGGGTATTTTGAATAAATAACAGCAAGCAGTAGGAAACATTGTTGAAATTGTCGACTTAGAGAATGCTTCTATGCACATAATCTTAGTTCTATATTTTTATTATTCTATACAACGTATAAAATAAAATTCGAAATATTTTAGCGGTTGAAGGGGCCTCAACGTTTTTTTTTGGAAGGAGGATGTTTTACAGAAGCTGTGATATAAACAAATAAATCACATTAAATAATTTCAGTACTATAGGAATAGCAATAAAAAAAAATGTAAGTTGTTAGAATATATTAAAAATATACTATTAAAAAATCAGCTAATCTATTGTGAGTTATACGGGGAAAAATGTCAGGAGACTAATGGTTTTACTGAATAAAAATATTTTAATTACTAAGCTCAATATTTACACTGGGATTCTTCGTAATAAATAATATTTCACTTACTACTGATGTGGTTCATAGATACAAATGAAATTGGAATATTCAGTTTATGTAACAATAGTTAAACGAGATATACTGGTACATTTTTCGTTCTTAACAACAAACAGGTGTAGGGCGCGAGGGATAATACTGTAAGCGAGAAGACAGATCTTGTTTAAGGAAATCCACCTGCATTTCCCACACAGGGTGCCAATCAAAGTTGGCTTTGCTCCACCTGCCTCGTCTTTCTCTCTGGAGGAAATCTAACAGCTTCGAATTGCATTCCATGTTTGAACAAATGTCGTGTGAATAGAGTTTCTTACTTCGCTTTTCTTTGAAAATTAATTTTTTTTTCCCATAATACATAAATTTTGAGATTTCATATTTTGTCTTCTCTATCGAGAGAATAAACAGAAAAATCTACTAAAGCTCAACATAAATATTAACCAACAATATCTATATCACAATACAGAGGTTTATAGTACTTCGTTATAGTAAATCAGAGGCACTCAGGTCATCAATTTTCAACTTGAAGCTAGGTGATTATTAAAAAAGTTCAGTTAGGGATTATCTTCTGTAAGGGGTGTTGATTATGAGAGAGGAAGTAGGAGCTAATACATTTTAATATAGTTATTATGTTTTCTTTTTATTGAAGCTCGTATGCGAACATTTATTGTTAAATTTGTTTTTATTTCCTAAACAAATTAAAATATTTACACAAAATTGAATATAATTAACTTTTTTAATAATAATTTTTTTTTGTGAACTTCTTTTAGAGCGAAAATAACACCAATGATTGAAGACTCCAAATAGTTGTAAAATAAATAGATACTAATTTAATTAATGATTTTGATTACTATTTAATTAAAATTATTTGAAATTACTGTTTTGAACTGTTATTTTTTAAATTAATTAAAACAAATTAAGGTTTAATTTTGTTTAATTATGATAAATAAATGATACCCAATGAGGACAGAAAAAGAGCACGTGCCCAAGTTATTAGTTCTGTTTCGATTCGCCTAAAAGAGCTTAAGGTTTTGTTGAAAGGACTCAAAGCCCGATAATGTTTCATGTATAGTACATTCCATAAAAAGCAGGAAGCAATGTAGGACAGGAAGTAATTTTATTTAAACATAACTAAAATACTTCTTTCCCCACAAAATCTTAAATAGAACATTATCTAATTGAACAATGTTTAAAATACTATTGATCTATAATTAAATAGTCTACAAATAATAATAAAGACTTAGCGAAACCGAAGGTTCGATGCCGATACCACCAATCGCTGTCCATATACATCCGTCCAAGCGAACGGGTTGTCATCGGTTACGTGTTTGTTAATATATAAAGCATCCGTTAGCTCTTAAGCCTTACAACTAAAACTAGCCCACCATATTGGGCAAAATGCTAAAGTGAGTTATTTTTACCTGGTATAGTTAAATAGGCTCTTAATTCGGAGGCTGTTTTCAGCCGAGTGAGTTAAGGCGTCATCTTAACCTCGTAACTGCTGGTTCGAATCCGTCCTGGGGGGATTGACTTTTATTCCATGGCGATCCCACAGAATGAAAAACTTGACACCCCACCATGGTTAGAACAGTTGGTTACCTCTATATAACGCCCCCTGTATATCAGAAATGTTCCCTATCTGAACTGAACAGAAATGTTCAGATAGGGAGCAAAACGATTCGGCGTTGTTTAGTCTTATACATTCTCTCGTCAACTTATCCTTTTTTGGTCTAATATTTTAAGAAATACTTCCCTTACAAAAACTTAAAGGAGCTGTTCATTCCTGTACGGTACGGTATACAATTTTTGAACATAAAAATGTAAGTAATGTAAAATGTAAAAATTAATAATGTGAGTTGATACACCAAAAATTTTAATGCAGAATATTTATAAAATATTGTCATTGGTACAATCTCAACGAATTAATTATATCTAATAAGAAACGAATAGTTTCCACTCAATCAGTTATCTTTAAAAGTTTAAATACACTATTCCAGAACTTGATGCATAGAGTCCTGGATAGATAGGAATACAGAGAGGAAGGCCAAGCAGAGCCATGACAGATGGAGTTGCTATTATAGGCAGCATTGCAGATCAAAGGCACTCAGACCCATTTCCTTTATTTTCGGCGATAATTTGTCTTCGGAGTTGCTCCTTTGCTTTGTCTCTCCAATCTGGGCTAGTTGGGCAGCTTTATCTTTAGAAATGAGTGATTTACATGACTAGGCTTTCACTTTATTTTGAAAACTGTTATTTCTTAAGCTATTTCATTTTTAGTATGTTCTCCGTCTTATTAAAAATATTTATACAGCACAGAATAGGTTTGATTGAGAGATAGATTTGTGAGTCTAAGCCAAACATTAGTTAACGGGCAAATATGGTAAGGAATTCCAGATAAAAACTTGGAAGAAAACATTAATTAGCATTGTAACCTCAACATATCAAATAAGTACATAGCAAGAAAACTAAATATTATTCCTTTTTTGAGTTTAGATGGTTTGGGGACTTGATGGAGGTCTCAAAAAAGAGATTCTCAAGAGTTTTAAACAAAGAAAAGAGAATGATTAATTGGAGCTACTAAAATACAATTTTATAAAATATATGACGACGAAAAATTAACTAAACAATCTTAAAACTCAGATTCATTAGTTAAACGTATTAGTGACGATATTTTCATTTTTATATTTGGTTATTAATGTATTTGTTATAATTCTTTATTGGCTTTAAATAGATTAAACATAGTTTATTAGCTTAAACTTTTTTATTTATTTATCTTTCTTTTATTTTTTTGGGGAGGAGGGGATTTTATTATTTCTCATGACTATACATTAAAAAAATATTCATCAACTTAACGCTTATATATATATTTATTTGATTGTATTTAGTTATTATTATTTTATTAGTTTTATATAAAATATTTTAGTGAAATTGGTATGAAGCTTATCTTTTAAGCTAGCAAGGAAACAAATCATAGCATCATTTAAGTTTTAAGCTTAAAGGCTTTTGTTGAAAAAAATTATCGTAAGCTCAATATAAATAGTTGTTATGCTCACCCAAATGAGTTACTGTTAGTATAAATAACAAATAAACAACAATTTTTAAAAGAATCCTTGGCCTCAGGAATGATTACTCCTTTTTTTAAGCAAACATTATGCCAAAATCTTCAGCTGAAAAGGATCTTAACGACAAAATATACTTAAAACTATGTAATTGGACATAATGTAAGACGTTGCTGGTTTTAAAAGAAACCATCATCACTATGGTGGCTTTAGAATAGCACGAGGCCGGACAACTACTCTGGAGGAGTCAGCAAGAATATATAGACTACACATACCCATGCTAATGCTGCAGATGAAAGCATAAAACTTACCACGTCATACCCAGGTACCTACCTAAGCCCAATATGGGCTGTGAAAACTAGATAAGTCAAATTGCCTAAGATCTAACCGTCCTCAGGACGTCTTAGGTTTACATAATTGCTTTAAATTGGTCTATTTGCTTTCGATTGAGATTGTCTACTCAATGGAAAGCAAATAGAGCTAACCAATTTAAGGTAACTTATGCCACCCGAGGACAAAATGATCGGAAAAGTACCAAGACTTGACGGAATAAACGCAGCGATCCTCAGTAACAGTACACCTTACATAGAGAAAAAAGTAAGATATACTAAACAAATGTCTGGGGCACTTTCCTAGCAAATAGAGGATTGATTATCCTGAATTTCTATTGAATCCTTTGGAACCATTTAATTAAATTGTAACTCCACACCATCTGAACCACGTAAGAAGTTATTAGTGTCGTGTGATGGGATGAAAAACTTCTTATCTCTAAAAAAAAAGATCAAATCATAGAAATTTTTTCTTATATAAATAATTTTTCTGTATATCTTTAAATGATGTACTTGAAATATTAGTTACTTCATATGATTATTTTTTAAATAACTATTTATATTTATTAAATAAATCAAAACTTGTATCCTTTTTTATCTCAACACTTTTTATTTTTTTACCAGTCCAACGTTTCGGCCATTTTAGCCATCCTCAAGGATATCTTCAAATATAATTTCTTCCTCACATTAAATTTAGGATTACTTTTGCAGGCTATTCTGCAATGGTCATTCATTAATGATAATGGTAAGATAAATGGTTTGTTTTTATGGTAGTGATTTTGTGTGGATCATCTTATATAAGAAGAATTAAATATTAATGATTTTAAATTAAAAAAATATGTTTTTAACTTATAATTAATGAATGACCTGGGCAGAATAGCCTGCAAAAGTAATTCTAAATTTAATGTGAGAAAGAAATTATAATTGAAGATGTCGTATTTTTTTAATTTAAAATCATAAATATTTAATTCTTCTTATATAAGATGATCCACACAAAATCACTACCATAAAAACAAACCATTTATCTTACCATTATCATTAATGAATGACCATTGCAGAATAGCCTGCAAAAGTAATCCTAAATTTAATGTGAGGAAGAAATTATATTTGAAGATATCCTTGAGGATGGCTAAAATGGCCGAAACGTTGGACTGTTGAAAAATAAAAAGTGTTGAGGCAAAAAAGGATACAAGTCTTGATTTATTTAATAAATATAAATAGCTATTTAAAAAATAATCATATGAAGTAACTAATATTTCAAGTACATCATTTAAAGATATACAGAAAAATTATTTATATAAGAAAAAATTTCTGTGATTTGATCAAGTTTTGATTTATTTAATAAATAATTACCTTGTCTCAAGAAATTGAAATAATATAATTATTTATATTTAGTTATGACGGTTTTGACCGTTAAAAAGTTTTTCTCTTTATTCTACAGTTTCCTCATACAACCGCTCTGAGATACCCTCAAACTTTCAGGAGAACGCTCAACTTAGGTTTGAGTAAGTAGATTATTTGATAAATCTAAAATATTTCATTAGCTTCTTGATAATATTTAATCTGCTCATCGAAATAAAATAATAAATGATGTCTCAAGATTATAAGTAATAATGGATGCAGTAAGAGCAGTATGGAAACTGGATAAACATAAAAATAAAAAGTGCAATTTTTAATATTTAGAGAATTGTCAATTGATCACAAATCAACTAATATTAAATACTGTTATTTATAAATACGCTGCTTTCCTATAATAGTGGCATAGCTGACAAAAAACTTTTTATTATATTTTTAATTGGACGTTTTCCAAAGATAGTACCGCTGACTCTTCATGCTGTTTCCTCCGCGGTTGAGCTATAGACTGCCTCAAAACTAATAGGGCAGTCATAAAATACGGTAAAATCAACGGAATGAGTCTAATAAAAAATAAATTAAAACTTTTTTTGTCAGATATGTCACTATTTAAAGTGAGCGATATGTATTGTGCGCGTGTGTTAATTATTTGGTGTTTCGTAAAATATTTCTGCTCTGAACTGAATCGCTCTTTATTTTAAATAGATGGAATCAATTTTAAAATATCCTGCTGCCAGTTAGAGAATCCTTTTAGCCAGTGATGGTTGAGGCCATTACGTGGTGTCACGTGGATTTGTTTCATTGCGATATTTTCAGCTGAAATTTTGGCACACTGGTAAAAGGAGCGGGAAGGAATCACTTCACTGGCTTAGGAGTTTTTTTTTAGCTAGCCAGTAATTTTTTTTATTTTGTCAGCACTTTATAGATTATGCTGTCATAGAGTAGTTACTACTACTAATCCATAATGATAACACTAATATATTTTTAAATGGTATAGTTTTATGCTGTACTGTACATAAGCCGTATTGAGACGACATTAAAAAAAAATAAATAAATATGTAGCGTAAAAATACAGCAACACTATGTAACATACCCCTTACATAACAAGAAAACTGTTTGAAAAGATGATTTTCTTTCCATAGATGTGTACTTAATGTTTTTATTCGTTCTATGTAAGACCCCTTATGATTGGGCTGAGAGATATTCATCAATGTCTCAGAAAAAAAGAGCTGAATAAAAGTTCATAATTGGTAAAAAAATGGACTTGGGATTTCTATTTCACCTCCGAATACAGAAATAAAAAATGTGTAATACATAAGATATGTCGTAAGTTAAAATGAAGATAACAAATTGAAAAGATGAAAGATAATTAGAAATTACTACAATAAAAAAAATTAATGAAACTAAATAGAAAAATTAAAAAATAAAGAATAATGTTCAAAATATTAAAAACCTCATTGTTCAACTAGTTTACAGGTCTGTCGTATCGAAATCAATAATAACTTCAGCAAAAATTATTAGGTCTGCGAAAAGAAAAAAACCTATGTATGGATTTTCAGAAATCTTTCAAAGAGTTAATAATATTTCCCAATGAGGTTTTACAAGAGCTTTATTATTATCTGTTTTCTATTGCCCAAAAGAGGGCTTTTAATTTTCTAGCATCTGTATCACGATGTGGATAATTAATTTAAAATATTGCATAGTAGTCAAAAAATCGTCTGTGCCCTAAGAAATGAAGATCAAGAGACTTGAGAGATACAAATACAATTGCTTAGGATGTCGGATTAATCACTCACAGACATCGATATGGTCTGATGTCGACTCATAGGACGATTAATCTTCGATCAAAAAAGTGAATAGATCGATTTAGCGGAGAACCCTTACCTCAAGATTAGTCATTTTCACTTCAATTTCACAGAACGAGGCTCTCAATACACATATAAGTATATCACAAATACCTTCAAATACCCGCGGTAGAAAAAGGCAGTACCAACTTTGAATTATGTTCTCCTTCACGTAATGCATTTACTAATTCATGTCAATTTTCTGTTTTAGAGGGATCAGGAAAAAAAAAAAAATAGATCGACTTTAGTGTATTGCGGGGTAAGTACATACCGATTCCCCCTTTTGGATGTGATCAAACATATTACAAGGGAAAAAAATGAAAAGGACTCCCACATAATCTACCTTTGAGGATTTTCAATTAACCCAACAGATAGATGATAATTCAGGAGAATAAAATTGCTGAGTGCATCCAATGGAATGTAAGTGAAAGTAAAAGAAACCTAAGGGAATCAATGTTTATCAAGTTCAGTTATAGGCAAAATAGAGCCCTTTCAAAGGGGAAATGGGGGTTTTCGAACCAAGCTACGTTTTCTATGGCATGTTTTCTTAAGTGTAATGTGTAAACTGTAGCTTAGTGGTTCTCTTGGTGATGATAATCGCATAAATCCATGTCAAAACTGAAGTATGTTGAAAGAGATGCATGAGGAGAACTTCCTACGGTTCAACGGATTCACCTATGGTTGTTAGAAGGCAGTGGCGCCAAACCTATGTACACTGTGAAGTGCTTCGTAGAAGATAACTTATACTGAGGGGACAGCAAAGGATGGTACGGAGAGTCGTAGAAGTGATGATTAATTATAGACAATTTATTATTGGAGGAAGATATCAGTGATATGTTATTGAAACATATTCCTATATAGTTAGAACTAAAGGTGTGAATGAAAAAAATAAAATAAATAACAAACAAAAAGTTATAACAGTTAATTAGTAAACAAAACATTCACTTATATTGTTTCAAATACTATCGTCTTCTTTTTTTCTAAATCATTTTTGAGGAATAAATAAATTACAAGTACTCTTTTAAAAGTTAATATATTTACATTTTAAAAGTAAAGATTTTTTTTTTAACAAATTAAAATTTTATATTCCAATCGGATTCAGTTTTTGAAACACAATTTGTTTTTTGTTTTCCATCAAATAGATCTTACAAATCAACATATTTAATAAATATTTTAAATATAATTCGATTACCAAATGTAAAGATTGCTATTTTTTAAGACTACTTATTTGAGGTGTGAATTATATTAGAGTTTATCCTGGAAACTGGTGTGAATTATCTACACATTTTGAAGTTTCCTGATGGAGTATAATTAATCTATTTAGAAAGTTTTGTGTTTACTATAAATACTGTGATGATATATGGCAAGAGATGCCAGAGGAATTTTCAGTTCTCTAAATAGTATCTCTCTGGCTTAATTTTCGTTTGTTATTATTGGAGTGATTCCATTTCTATATATTACCATATCTCAGATCAAAAATTAAACAATTTAATCGAGAACTTTTCGATGTAGTTTGGGTTTTTTTTTTTTTTTTAAGAGAGTTTCCTACCTTACATTTCCTTCCTAAATAGTCTCAGAATTACCTTGAATGATTGTCACATTTTTGGGGGAAAAATAAATGACCTATTTACTGACAGAAAAACGATTCTAAAGTATATTAAAAAATCATATTAATTCCAAAGTACAGACTTACGATCTATTTTACTTTTTTTTTAATTGTAATAATTCTAATGCAAGTTACGTGACCTAGAGCTATTCTTAAAAATGACTGACGTAGAATATTTTAACATGATAATAGTAAGATCTAATTTATTTTATGTCAGTTTATAAGATACATTAACTAATATTTCGATAGCAAATGTTTTGTATCCATGTTGTGGAAACATGACAAATCCTAAATTAGGGAATACAATTATGGAAAACAAGTTTCAACCACCCTGAATATCAGTAAATATTTAGTGTTTAATTCGTTTCTTAGTCAATCATCCTAGTGAACAATTAATTTGTTCAAATTGAAAATAAAATATTCTCACTTGTTGGCTCAATCCACCATCAGTGTAAAATATCATCAAAAATATGCTTTTTCAAACAATGTTAAACAAATCTACAGTCAGCTTTAGTTACTTAACGCAACTAAAATAGATTAAATATTAACATATAGCATTTTTCTGTAGATATATAGGAACCAATAACCATTAAATATTTAGGGTGTTCAAGACTTGATTAGCATCCTCATTATTTGCAGAGTTTCGGAAATTTCAAAATTAAACCTTTTAGTTCATTTTATAAGTTATAGTAAATAAAAATTGTTTAGGTAGTAATGTCAACTTTGCAACCTCTTCTAGTTCTACTCTGGAACACTTAGAAAAATTAAATATCTTCACTAGTTGGCTTACTCAACATAAACAGATATTTTCAAAGTAGTATTGAATGCTGTAGGATTATCATAGAAAACCTTATTTCAAAACCGGTTTTATATTAATTATTTTTCCGATCATTTTTCCTGAAGGCATAAATCGCTAATAACATCAAACAACTTTTACGAAACTTTAACTTTCGTATGTACTATTATTATTACTTTCCAAAGTACTAAAGTATTCTTAAAACTTTCTTTTTTATGAAAACGATATTATTGAATGTTAAAAATAATTACATAGACATTTGATGAATTGGTTAACACTACACACCCTTTAGAAAGATTAAACTAAAATCCACCAATTAACGAGGTGTTAAAACGCCTTAGACAACTGAATGATTAGCGGTTGTTGTGTGTGGTTACTGTTCAAATGTGTTGATAGAAGCAGCTAAACCAACAAATAAGTTCCTTGTTTCAAGAGCTTTTAGACATTTTTTCTTGTCTTGATGGGATAAAACACAAAAACAATCAGTATAAATTATGCCCATCAAATCAATTATCCGATACAAGAGCTTCGTTCATAATGGTAGGAAATAATAATAATATTTTATTTTTTAATTTATTGAAGGACCAAATTTTATTGAAAATTAAGTAATATTTGAAATTGAAATTTAGTTCTAGTGCACAAGAAACATACACAATAATCGATAAAGTAAAGTGGATAAATAATAATAAATCTTGAGGTAACTTCTGATAACAGTAATTTTAAGAAAATTGACAAATAATGTATATACGAGAATTGGTGCGGAAAGGGTATAGAAGCGATTCTGTGAAATCAAGGATCTAATCAGGAAAGGTCTTTATCGTCGTACATAAATCCAAAGGGCAAGAGTGGGTGTGGTGGAAATGGACCATTGGATTTGAATTAAAGGTGTACATTCATAAACCTTCCCTTTTATCTCATTCATTTATAACCTATTAATTAGGAATAGTATGTTCGTGAGAGGAGTGTTTCATGTCTAAACGTGTGCTTAAAACTGTCATGTATACTGAGGTGTATTTCATATTATCCTGATAAGATGGATATAAGGACCAAACTTGGTATGAACGTTAACTTATCAATCAATATTAGTCTATGAGAATATTTATTTTAACTAAAATTTATTTTATTTTTTAAAGGCTTTGAAAGAAAATGAATTAGGAATCTAAATGTGTTGTAAAAAAGAATAAATATAGTAATCAATTATTATTTTATATTTATTGTCACTTTAATAATACTGTAATTGTCATAATATTATAAATTACTCAATAATTACTTTTGCTTGTTAAGACGGGACTTAAATATGCAACTAAGTTTAATTGTGGCTCCAATGAATTGCAATAATTTCCATAATGCATTTGAATTGGTTTAATTCTTGGGGAACATCAATATTTGTCAACTTTAGTTTAATGTACTTAGTAAGTTCATATCTCATTGCAATAATACTTTAACGTGTAAGAAATTTGGCAGATTGATTGGAGGTTTGTGAATTCATATCATAGTATATCGTTTTTTAAATCCGAATAATCATATCAAATCATTTGGATTCGCAACTTCACCGTGACACAAACAGAGAAGTAGTTGCGGGTTCAAGGCCTGAGGAGGTTGGTAGTTTGCCAGGAGCCCGGAGCTGGGATCTGTAAAAATATACCTCAACACGCTGAGTCGATCTGACAGCGGCTTCATCTGTTCAGCGCCCGTTGTCTTATTGGGGCCACGGAGCCTCATTCGTCAAGGACTATCTCAACGTTGGGTGGCGATTGCCTATTTGACGTTTGGAAAAACATAGGGTCCAAAATAATGCAGGTTTTTTTTTTTTTTTTTTTTTTTTTCTATCAGAACTATATGTGATCGTAAAGTTTATCATAAAATGTTTAGATTGGATCCATTTGCGATCGGATATATATGTATACCTTACATAATGAACTGTAGCCGTTATTTTATAAGTATTTAAATGATATACCTAGGAATGTTTGATGTATTTGTATGATTATTTTTTTAATTATTATTTGTACTAAACCTTTGAACAGTAGAAGTTCTCTCGGGTTCATTTAGGTAAGCGTAAGTAAAACTAGGTTTTAAACTAGACTGATCCTCAAGATCGTTTTGGTGGGTCTTGTATATATTACAAACGTGTATATATAAGTTACAGTCAGCTGTACAACTCATATCAGCTAATCAACTAGATCAGCTGACTAAAATGTATATATTGACAAGGAGGTCTCAATAAAAGTCAGTTTTTGAGTAGCAACCAAGTTGGTATTTCTCTCTCCCTTTTCTCTTGTTCAATTCTTTGTTTTATCAAACGTTTAACTTTATATATATATATATATATATATATCGTATTCATTGGTTGATATCTTTGTTCTTAACCCTGATGAAGACTAGAAATTCTAGCCAGAACGATGGTACTATAAAATAAGTTTTTTTATCATTTTATTTGTGTTATATTCTGACCGCACCCCCAACCATTTTCTCCTCATATGTATTATCCATCGTCAACTATCTTTTCATCATTAAACATATAAATAATTAATCATAAATTAACTACATCAGTCATATAGCCAGCTGTAAAATCTATAACCAACTACGTATATAATATATATATATATATGGAAAAAGCATTCAATTTATTGAAATAACAAAGATCTTCCTTGATAATTTTCTTTCCTATAGCGAAATATTACATCAACAGGTTTGTTCTTCACTTTTTTATTCAGAGACAATAGGAATTGGCACACAGAATTATTAATCTAAATTGTTCCACGTAATTTCCGAACATTTGGATTACTGTATATTATTTCATGAATTAATTTATATCCTCCCGAAATATTTGTTAGCTATTCATAGACACAATAATACTTTCCTTGAATTGTCCATTAAAGCATCAGATTTCATCCAAGGCGACGAATCCCTTGCATAAAAATGAACTGACGCTGTTTTAAAATTGGTGCCAAACGCATATATTACTTTTTATATGTTACTTGAAGAGTGCTCTCATAAGAGACGACTAGCCGTTAATCAGCTCCACCTGCTCTGGTCAATTCCTAAATGGTTGATAACTTTATTTTGCAGTAAGAAATCATTCGTAGAATATTGCAGCAAAAGAAGAAATTATTTTTATACATATGAAAATAACATCGGAATGAATCGAGATTAAAAATAAAATGGAAAAAGTATATTAAGTATGAATGTCATTTTAATGGATATTTATATTTTGTCATCTACATAGATGGAATTAATTTTGATTATGTATTAAATTTATATTATTCAACAACAATCAGCAAAATTATTATCCCAGCACTTACTCATGGATGCCAAACGTGGTCTCTGACTAAGAATTTAGAGAGGAAGATTGACGTCTGTCAGCGAAGAATGGAACGTACGATGGTTGGAGTCTCTAAAGGATAAAGTTAGCTCGGTTCGAATAAGAAAAAGAAACCATAAGCTACGGTAGCAAAATGAAGTGAACCTAGGCAGGCCATTTCATGAGGAAATCTGAAGACAGCTGGATGAGGCGAGTTGGAGAGTGGATCCCCCTGGACAGGAAGAGACAAAGGGGACGACAACGCATGCGGTGGGCCGACGAAATAACAAACCACACTGTTTGTGGTGAGTGGTCATTATGGATGAGGCACGCTCGAGATAAGGTTTTGTGGAAAACCAAATGCCAGCAACTCCAGTTTTAAGGTTCGGCTAATTTCCACTAAAAAGACTCTAATCTCCCACTCGGGAAGGTCTATATGTATTACGTATGTATTTATTTATTTTTGTCATTTAATTGTTTCCCATGTATTTGTATTCACATATAAATAAGGAATTATTATTATTATTATTTTGTAGCAACAATCTCTTAAATATTGAAATATTTAACATTGCCTGATGAGAATCATAGAGAAGAAGCCATAAAGAAAAATCGATTTGCGAGTTAGATAAAATGGCATTGTTCCTCTTTTGTCATACAAGTGGCGAAAAATTCATTTCGCCACCGTACACTTTGTTACATCACTCCTGAGTATTACTCATCAATACGCCATGAAAAAAGAGAAAAAATTAACATTTATTAAGGGACAGGATACTGGTAACCTGTTGAAACTTAATAATTTTAAACAAACATAATCAAAATTTAAGATAAGTTTCTGTATTTAGATTTTGTTTGTAATATCAATTAACTTTTCATTATAGTGACATTTCGAAATAATTCTCGGTGGTATAAAAAATTATATAATTATTCTAAAAAATAGTTTGAGACAAGATGTTTACAGAATTGACTTTTTTTTCTGTGTGTGTGTGCGTGTGCGTGTGCGTGTAACGTACACAAATTGTATTGTAAATTTACAGCCAAGTCGAAATAATTATTTGTTGTATTATTAAGAAATTTTTAAATATTTTTCTATGAATTTGGATATGAGACAGATTTTAATATTTGATAATAAAAAAAAAAAAAGTGAAACGGCGCTGTGGAGGGAACGAAAGATACGATTCCTCATACATACATTACATACATACTCAAAAGAGATGTCAAAAATTTTGAATTATAGGAAAAACATTCATGAACCTTGTAAGAATAATAAAAAACATCAATCTGCCAAGTTAATAAAATTTAATGCTCATCCATTATAAGCCATGCCAAGATGATATTTTCAATCTATTCCAACGTTAAAAAAATGCCACTCCTTTTTTTGTTCAGAATGCAGTAATTTTTAAAGACAGCTCATTTGAATTTTAACGATCGATACAAAGCGATCTAATAAATTTACTATAATCGCTAATAACCATCATTGTTAGAACATAATATCGATTGTGAGGGTTTTTGATCTCCAACTATTACTTTAACTAGAGGAATTAAAGTTTTGTGATTCTAATCTATTTTAAATATTCCCCCAGAATAATAATTATGATTGTGTAACTCGTATTCTTCATAATGGTCAGCTTATACGATAAAGTGGAACTAAAGATTATAAAATCTATTGTTATAAAAACATCAATTATGGTTATGTGAATATAAGAAATGATATATATTAAATTAGGCTTACCAAAATTTAACCACCGGTCAAGTTTACACTGAAAAATCAAATCAAGTGAATTATTTAAACATGGTTGTGTTATAACAGAGATTTTGCTGGATACCTTGTTTGTATTCAATCGAAAATGGCATGATATTCGTCTCAATCGAAAATAAGGCTATTATTGTTGTTGAACAAAATTTAAAAAAGGTTTTTGTATAATTGTTGAGATTAACATTAAAAACAAAAGAGAGAAAAAATGTGTATTGAACGTTGAAGTCTCAATAGCAACTGTTTGGATTGTTATTCCAGTGTTCCACTGGGACAAAACATAGGCATCCAATAAATATTTTCTACTAATTTTTGGTTTTAATTCTGACCAGTACTCGCATTATAACCTCTTTGTAAATTTAAATATTTGATTTCTCAATCAGATATTTTTGAAAAAAAAAAAATGTATTTTTATAAGTAATCACATGCTACCCGGGTATATTAATCTGATGATATAACTCATCTGCTAGAACTTCACCACAACCCGAAAATCATGATGATATGATTTTTTAATTAATGCGACAGGAAAAATTGTAATGATGTGAACTATTAACAAATTTATCACAGAAATCAATAATAGTGTGTAACTTCAAACACGCCACCTGGGGCCTGTTTCATAATGAAAGCCAATAGTATTAGTCCATTATTAATATAAGTACACAAACAATAAAGTACAAGCACTAATAGATTTTGTTTCAATCACTATTAGTGATATTACATGATTTTCAAGGTAATATAGTATCTGATAGAATTGTATAAGTCAGTGAAATTATACCAAATACAAACCAAAAGATTAATAGTATTAGTTAGTACGTCACTATGAAATAGGGTCCTGAAAAATCGTGAATTTTGGGTTGTCTTTTTAAGCAAATGAGCGATGTTTACTAGTCTGAAGCGGCGGCGAAAGATGCTAAGCCATGAAGACTTAAGAGTGTTAATGGTTGGTAGACGAGAAAGTCTCTAGTCATTTTAAGACTTTCCATTACTTATTTTTAATTACAAATATTTCTTGTTTGGAAATAAATATAAAATCGTCCAATAAAATTAGATTACTATATTATGACATGTTGTATTTCCTTCATTAAACAGACCAACGTGATTAGTCAAAAATACATTTGTGGGTCACGTAAATCCCACATTACACTGGATATACCATAAAATACAATGATCATTACAACTGTTGTCAGTACTTACATAAGTGTATGTATATGGCAACCCTACGTTCCTCAGGTCAGATTAGAACGATACCTTGGCCAGTTAGTTTTGTTTAGTCCAAAATATCTTAGCCAAAAAATCACCTCAGTTAAGTGTTTCATGATTTGTCATTGTACTTTGCATACTAATAAAGTTTTCAGGAGGGTTTAGTGAAGCGAGATTCTTTATTTGTTAAATAAAGACAATTATAATTTGGAAAATGTCATACTGAAAGGATTTAACGTATTTCAAGTCATCTAACAAAGAAATTTGTTTTACAGAAAAATGTTGTATTATAGTTTGGAAAAAATCTTTACTAACTTAGATGTTAATAAGCAGTTAAAAGAAACTAAAGTCCAAATTATCCCCGAGATAACTTAAGGAGTATGTCTCATCTTTTATTAATATTTTTATTAATAAGAATTTTATTTTATTCTTAATCATTTTTTACGTACTATTTAATTTAAAAATTTAATTATTTAATGTAATTTAAAAATATTAATGATATTAAATTAATTAAAGGTTTATTTTATAATTTGAGAATGTTAACGCTGTAGAGCAGAATATCACTGAAGATAATGTATAGAAAAATAATTTTTGGAATAACATAAATAAGGCTCCTACTATTCATGATAATACTTCTAAAAAATAATGAAATGAATAATAATTCAATAAGTAATAAATAATAATAAAATATTAATGCATAGTAACCATTTCAAAGCTTCAGGATTCAAGATTAATTTATAAAATTATTATATTCTTATAATAAATACACAAGTTTATATAGAAAATAATAACAAAAATGAGTTCCCGGTAAATGACTGTTCTTTATGCAAGTAAATTGACTGTTACTATAAAGTAATGATAATTAAAATACTGAAAATATACAATTTATCCTACTTTTAAAGAAATATATGGGAATTCGAAAATAGTTGCCAGAAAACATAATCTTTTTTTTCGATAGATTTTTTAATAAATAATTATAGTTTCTTCGTATCTTCTGCGACACTTAAAACAGCCCCTGAAATTAGCGTTGTTGATGATGAAAAGTTGGAAAGGATTGATTTGTAGGATTGGGCAATGCACATATCAAATATATTAATGTAAATTTAGATTATTGAATAATTTATATATCAAACATGCATTTTCAATATAATGAATAATTTATATATCAAACATGCATTTTCAATATAATGAATAATTTATACATCAAACATGCATTTTCCATATTAAATATTTTCTTTTCCTCATGCTATTAGAAATGAAATATGATTTAATTATATTACGTTACTGAAATCCAAAATTTAAATTTATTTAATGTTAAAGAAAACAAAAATATCATTTGAAATTATTGTGTCTTACATTTTTGTTATAAATGACAATTTACTATAGCTAATTTTAACGTTAATATCATTATTCTCATTGGTTTCATGACTGAATAAAAATTACAAAATAATCCTATTTTCCACATTTTTAATTTACAAATGTATTCAACAATGAAATTTCTAAATATAGACTTTAATCGTAGCAAATACACTAATTACAATTGTAACGTCTTCAAATTAGTTCTAACTACTCCATTCGATAATTTGGAGACATGTGATTATGATTATTTATCAGTTAAAATATACAAGAATATTACCTTTGTGTTGAAGTTCTGTGAGGGCAGTTATAATGCCCATTTGAGACGATGACACATTACATTCCCGGCACACTTATCGCACTATCTTTAGTTCACTGAAAAAAATAAAAATAATAATTATAATTATATATTTAATAAAAAAATTAATTTTAATGGATGAAGATCAATAAATGATACACACATCTTTAAATATTACTCTATAAAAATAATTTATTATCAATAAAGTAAAAATCTGTCATCTTTATCCTACAGGTTTGGGACTCTTACAGCGCACAAAGAGAGAAAGTAATGGAAGCCTAGAAGTTAGTTATCTGTTATTTTGTGATTAAAGAATTACAAGATTTCACGGCTTCACTGTGGCACACGGCTTAATGTAAGGGAAAACAAAGTTTAGTTAGCTAATAAGAATGAGGATATAATCTATGTAAATGTAGTCTAGAAAAAGAACCAGTTAATTCACTGAAAAATTAAAAATTTATTAAGTATCATGTATATTAGTTTTCTTAATTACCCGACTACGACATAGCCACAAGAAGGATGTGGTTGTTTAGGATTGTAGGTATAACGTGTTCGTTTATAAGTATGTAACGGTTTTAGGAGAGAGCTAAGCCGATTTATAAGTTTAAATGGCTTAAATTGTTTTATGAGATCTCAGAACGATAAACCTAGGCGATCTGTGACACGGCCCAAAAGTATCCTTTAAAAAAGTGTAATGTGCAGGTTTCAAGATTCTGAAAGTTCCTTACTTAAACCCTAACCTTAGATACAAACGCTATTTTGTGTTGTCCGTATTGATCTTTTATTTTTGATGTATTCCATAGATTTGAATCATACATCCATGGATCCTAAATGGTGTTTTTTGAAACAAACCAACTGGCTTCGGGACAGTCTGTGGGACGGTACTGTTAGGGAAAATAACACCAGTCTATGATACTTGATTTGGAGTACGTCTAATACAAAATGGAGTCAAATATCTTTTTCTATCAGATGTGCCTTTATTTATATTAAGCAGAGAGTATGTTCTGATTTCTTCTTAGAATCTCTCTTTTTTCATACGCCTTTCTAGGCACGGAAAGAATGAAGATCAAGATACAAGAAAAACATATGTTGCAATCAATTGAAGTATTTTCGAAGTTTTTGGTGTTCTTTCATTGTTGAAAAATGAAAACTCACACTATAGCGGGTATAAATGGAGGTATAAAGCGAAGTCATGAAATGGACCGGCCATATTTGTAAAAATTAATCCATAAGAAAGCCGTAAAATAAGACATGAGTTAATAATCGTTCAATTTACATCCTTATAATATTCACCTGAATTGGGAGTTTTAAAATCATTTTAGCTAATAAATTGAACATTATTTATTCATTGGAAACTTAATTCAACTTAACAATTCAAACTATTAGCAATAGAACAGAGTGAACAGAGAATAAAGTGGCAGGTGAATTAGAGTAATTATCCTAATTAGAGTGATGGTTAGTTGGCTCACCTACAATCCGCCCTGATAAATGAACTAAATATAACTAAGTGATCTTTACAATGGGGGCACCAGGAGGAGTTATCACGGCCGGGTGCATAGTTCTTACTTCTTCGGGCTACAGCCATCTATATAAAGTCTAGTTTTATGAAAGAAAATTGAGTCCTTGAAGACTATGAATATAGTAAAAATTATATATCGGACATAAGATAATAAAATATTAATTAGTGCATGTATTTAACGTGAATTATCCTCTTTTTTAAATGTAATTTATACTCCTATATTTGAATCTGTCAAACAGAGGTGAATTACGTTTATAAATTTTATTAAGTGTTGCAAACTTTACTAGGACCAAATATTGAGCAATAAAACAATAAAAAACACATGTTATAAAGTTTTCTTGATTTGATGTAAATATGAAGAGAAAAATTGTTTTACGCATTATTATTTCATTCATAAAGTAAGTATCCATAGACGGTTTGATCCTCAATGTACCTATTTCAAAATATAATTTGTGGTAAAGAAAAAAGAGATCTTGTGAAGAAAACAACAAACTAACATAAAATTGAATAACTATTCATCTATTAAACAAACTAACTCTTACTATAAACCTTAGAAATACAATATTTTATAGAAAAAGTTTCAAAGATATTTTTTTATTGTATTTTAAAGAAAAAAATTTGGACGATGTCAAAATATCTGTTAACGTAAGTCTGGGTAGTTTTTTTTAGTATTTTTATTATATAAAATTTAGTATGCACAACATTTTTTGACCTACGCGTGAGAACAGGAGAAACGTAATGCTGGTTGCAATCCATACTTCTAGTACTTTGTAATTCCGCACCTACAGCCAAAGTTAATAGGATACCTAATACTGACTAATTCATTCCTTTTTCAAGAGGAAAATAATAAAAAAATAAAGTTAATAGTGAATTGAATTAAGACCTAATAATAACATTAAAGTAAAAAAAACAATCATCAAAATAAAATCCGTTTATTCTTAGAACATTTACACTTAGACTCAGGGCTCTACATCCAGTGCTTTCAAGATGTGAAATATAAAAGGTTATGTGCGGTCTCACTGCTTCTCCCTCGCCTCATTAGTGGAGTTGAAATCCAATGGAGGATGAATGTTAGCATCAAAGCCGCTAGTTATACTAATGAAGGTTCCATTCCGATTTTCAAAATATTGATAATTATTGTACGTAAATATTAATAAAATTGTAACAGACTCGTTAACAATGAAAATTTGTTTTTCAGAACAGCTAATGATCTGCCAAAGCGATTTTATGAGGACAATTTGAACTCTTTGATTCAATTTTAAAAACCCGCCACCTAAAGCAATTCATCCTTCTGAAATATCTAGTACCATTCAAAGATTACCTACCCGCAAAGCTCCTGGATACGACCTAATAACAGCTCACTTTCTAAAACTTGTTCTTCGGAAAGCCATCCCATTTCTCACCTACATATATAACGCCATACTCCATTCCACATATTTTCCTGACCCCTGAAAATTCTAAACATCTGAAAACTTCGTCGTAAACCTACCGACTGCCCTACAGTTTCATTTATTAATGTTACTCTTACCCCTGTCAAACAGATCCACTACCTTGGACTACATTTGGAAAAACGATTAACCTGGAATCCTCACACAAGACTGAAAAGACAGGAAACTGCACGTCGATTTCGAATATTACAGCACTTACTAAACTAACTGTCTAAACTTCCAACACATTACAAAAGAATGGTCTACATGACTGTAATAATGCCAATCTGGACATATGGAGTTGAGCTTTGTGGCTCCACTAAACCTTCGAATTCTTCTCTTATTCAATCCAAAATCCTTTGTAAAATCCTCAATCCTCCTTACTTTGTCACAAACAAAATCATACATAAAGACCTTAATGCTCCCTATGTAACCGATTTAGCCCGAACCAGATATCACTCCTTCCATTATAAACTCCCTAACCACTCAAACCCACTAGTTTCCAACCATGCATCCTCTTCCATTCCTGACAAACCTCCGAGGTGCCTGAAAAGAAGATGCTCAAGAGACCACCTAATGTAAAATGTCATTAGAGTGCTAGCAATGGGTAGTTGCTATACACGCCTCTAACACTTCATTTAAACTAATATCAAATTTACTGAATGTATTAAGTAATATACAGTTGTAAATTTCAATAGATTGGCGACATATGGAATATCTGAAACCAAGAAATGAAATTCCAATTCTGAATAGTAATTTTAACTAGTTGATGAACTGCTGGAACTGTAATAATGGTATGACGTTACAATAACTAGTTATGCCAAAGTAATCTCAATTACGTTTTACTGTAATCAGTAGTTGCAATTACTTGTTATCCAACGCTGAATTAAAGCACTGTTTATAGGTACAACATATCTAAAATCTGCTTCATTACATTATTTCTGTCAAATATGTCGCCTTTATCTCTAATTTTTACTGTATTTGTTCACTCACAATATAAATTTTGAGATGGTTAGAATTTTTACACAACTGTTCAGATATATGTAGTAATTACGTGAATGTGAATCAACAGCGTTTTTATTTTATAACTTTTTTTATTACGTAAAATACTTTTAAAATATTAGCAACTTTATTTACAAGACTAATTTCTGAAACAAATTCTACTGTACCATACCCTACAATATATGAAATATTTTTTTCTGTACAATATCTTATTGTTCTGTGTTGTAAGAAGAGCATTTAGATTGTGTATAACATAGATAATGCGTAACGCAAAGAATAGAGCTGCTAAGGACATGGAATAAAATTGTAGGAGAAGAACGAGAGGTCCCACGAGCCAAAGTCTATTTTTCACAGTTGCATAATTATAAAGCTCTTTATTTTAAACTAGCTGGGTTCTAATGATGACTCCCTCTCGAGTATTTGTTTATTAAATCAGTTTGGCTCAGCCTAAGTTCTCACTAATACAAACTTGATATCTCTCTAAATCTTGATATACTCTAAATATCTCAAAATCATTAATGAAAAAATTTGCAGCCTTATTATTAGCTTCTTTTTACAAAGAGTTCGATAAAGTCGTGTTTAAATAATGGAAGTGGTTTATAATTATTAATCCTATACTTGTAATAACAAAAAGAATCATCGCTTAAGCTGTTATATCTTACAAATATAGTTATAACTCCAAATAACAATCAAAAATACGATTTTAATACTTTATAAAATAATTAAATATTAACCGATCATTCTTTACATAAAAATTAACAACCTATGGTAAATATTATTTTCAGGTTTCGAGAATACATTCGATAATTTTTTAACAATTGTGTTTTTGTTTTTTTTACGAATCATTTGTGAGTTAACGAACGCTATATTATTTAACAGCTATTATTATAAATAGACTATCATTATAAACT
>NW_027104790.1:791033-808156 GCF_000696795.3 Halyomorpha halys
ACCTTATAATTTGTCCAAATATTCAAAAAGTTATTAATTTTTAATAATTAAAAATTTTAATTAATTAAAGTAATCTTAAACATTTTGGTTATGATCACATCCAATTATATAAAGAAATAGTATATATCGTCTACCATGAGCTAAATGCCCACCGGGACACTTCTTAGGGGACAAAAAAGTTAGACACTCCTCCCGGGTTCATAGACTTAACTAGGAGACAGTCATTCCCCTACTCCCTTAATACTTGAATATATAATGTTACTTCCTGTCCATATTCAAGTGTCGAATTCTGTAAAAAATGTAGAATTACGCTCCTCAGTTTCTCAGAGGCATGGAATTGAAAAAAATTACAATATAAATCCATTGGGATTATGGTTGCTCTTCTCCACTGATAGATTGGTGTTAAGAGAAACAAGTAATGTTGGTGCTGGATGGTACTTTGAGGTAGATCACCTTGTTCAGAAATCATAAAGCGTGCGTGAAGCGTCGTCCTCATAAAATTCAATTGAACATAAATTGAAGATCACTACAATGTAAAAATAGAGTTGTCGTACAGAAAATTACAAGAGGGATTTAAATAAATGAAAGCGCTATATCAATTGACACTCGAGTAAGTAGGGAGTTGTATCAAACAGCGCGTCTACTGTTATATAAAACAGCTGAAAGAGTAACTAAGATATAGGTAAAGGTCAGGTTGAAGGTTTTTCACTTGTTTTGGTTTACGGTGTTTAAATGATAGCAATGTGGGAACCGCCTACTAACGAGGAAAAGTATGCTTTGCCTCGATAGGAATCGATAGCATTCAGAATGTGTACAAAGCGTGATTGCCGTCAGCACCTTTCAGCAAAAATTGAATTGTTAAATTTCCTATGTATATTAAGTGCTTTTTTTATTATCTGCAATCATTATTAAGAAATGGCGAAATTTTAAAAGCTTCCAAAAAGCAAATGATCATATTGCTAAATAATGCTTGTGATGATGGAAATAGCCAAAAAATAAAAAAATAGATAGTAAAGTTAAGGAGAAGAAAGTATATATAGAAACATGATTTTGGATTGGTTACTAATCACCGGCTACATTTTACCAAAAAAGATTCAATTATCATGAGAAAGACGTCACTCCTCATCTGGGATACTTCAGGGAGAGGTTGATCGTGTCACTTAACGGACGGACTGAATAGGGGTTGTATTTTGGGCCCTCACATACCCGGCTGTGATAACCATTGAAGCATTTCAGAAGGGACTCCAGGAGAGGACCAATGAGACTTCCAATTTATAGAAGAAGAAGATACTGGAAGATTATATAAAATGGACAGTCACTGGCGAGAAAAACGTTTTTCTCCTACCGTCCAGCAATGATTGAAAGCGGTATGAGTCTCAGGTTATTTGGTCTAACAGAACACGGAGCGTTTCGGAAAGAACATCGATCCAAGTACACCACCTGTACAGCAGGTGGAATTCTCCCGTCTAATGAAAGACGTTAAAAGTTAATTAACTTTTATGAAATTAACTATACTTCATTTATCCAGCTGTTTCATCACGCTTCATCATTAACACAATAATTAAGAATAAGAAAAATTTTCAAAGAAAAAACTAGTACGTAAGTAACCAATTAAAATAAGCTAATGAGTTAGTTAGTACATTCCAGAGCACAGAAGCAGTTGGTACCCTGCCTGTGCTAATAGTGTTGTGCTGGTCGAACCACGAGCCATTAATTTTACAACCAGTTATAAAACCGTTTTGGCGCGCATCTATTTCGAGAGCTCTCTCAGAGATATGTTTTTATATCTTCCTGAAACCCGCAGCCGCCGCCAGTCCATTCCCCTTTAAACTCTTATTCAGTATTGCATCTGACAGTTCTCCGCCCATCCATAAATTAAATATTAAAGCAAAAATATAAATTCTTCCAATTCCCTTAGTAATGTGTCATTTAGTGATGATGATAATAATTACATTACCAAGGAAATATTTTTGAGCTTATACTTAGGCAGAGTGAGAAGTACTATATTTAATTATACGACTCTAATTGTTTCGTACCTGTATGAATTGTTTAAATTTATAAAGTATAAAGTGATTTTAGGTATGAAGACATCAATTAGAAATTTTCAGGAGTTTTGGTAAATATATCCAGTAAAATACTTTAAAATTGTATTCAGTATGGTATTAGTCTTATTTAATTTTTTTTCCAGGTAGCACAAATAACATTGTGTAAATATGGTATTTCTGACAAGTTAAACTAGGTAAAGAAAAATATTTTTTTGCAATGAAAGAATGAAACTTACATATATATGGAATTATGGAGGTTTTTAATATGACAATTAAATGATTTTTTTTTTCGTACCCCCAAATTAAAAAAATAAATAATAAATAGGTACAAAAGATGCTAGTTGAAGTTTCCTTCTTTTTTCTACCCATGAATACTTTAAGGGGTGTTGCAGGTATGTACTGTGTGTGATAGGGCTGTGTGCGCATTTAAACTATGTTGAGCGGGGAGGGTCCGCTTTGTTGGTAGAAGGGGTTTGAGATCAATCTTTCAAAACATTTTATTTAAAATTGGGAATGAAGATGCAAACATAGGAATGCATTGTTGGTCATCATAGTTTCATTTAAGTAACATAGTAAAACTTTCACCCCATATAAATTTTAACGAAAAACGATTTTCATAAGTGAAAATACAATCGCTCATTTTATTTCTAAGCAATCTGGTCATTCCTAAAAAATAAAAATGGTAAAAGAAAAAAGAATTATCTAAAATAGAAATGAGGAATTTTCTATTAACATTTAATATGTCCATATCTCAAAGTATAAGTTGTTCGGCAAATTAAAATTCTTTATAAAAAACTAATTTAGTTGTCAAGTAGGTGTTGTAAATCAATATTTTCAATTAAAAATTAACTCAAGTTCATGTAATGTCCTGAAAATTGATAAATAGTATCTTTCCAAAGGTATATTTATTGACTTTTGACCAAAAATTCCTGTATACTCTATAAGCTATTCATTAATAAAAATTGTGTTGATTCATAAGTAATAACAATCATCTTATTTAGAAACAGTCTTATATCAAAATTATAATAATATGATGAGGTGCACGTCGGAATGAAACATAAACCGTACGCGTGCGAAATTGCGGTCTTAGGAAGTAACCAAGATTATATGGAAAGACTCTAATAAGACAAACATGGCTTGATGGCTAGCAAGTGATTGAAGAGAAAACAAAGCATATGATTTTAGATACTTGGAAATCTACCTGATAGAGCCTCAGGTTGAATGCTGTCATAGGCAGATCTAAAATAAACAAATAGATGATGCGTCCGTATTTGGTATTCCCTTCCGGGCTCAATGATGGTTCGTAGGGCAAAAATTTGGTTGTTGTTGATTTACATTTACGAAAGCCGCACTGATATTTCCCCTCGACTCTATATAGTTTATCTTATATTAGAACATATTGATTCATCGATCAAGTCCATGAGCTAAATGCTATTGATAATGGTATTCTTTTCCCTTATTCTGAGTAATGATTAGTTTGTCATCACTGATGAATATCATGGATTAATCATGGAAAATTGAAGCAAAAGATGGTATATTCTTAGTAAGCAATAGTGATAACGTTAAAATACTGAAGTGGTATAACGATTAAAAAGAAAAAAATATTGCTTAAACATTTTTTCCTAAATGCAATGGGAAGATAAAATAATAAACTAAAAAAAGTGCAAAATTAGTTACTGATGTAACCTATAATTTCGATAAGTTAATCATGATTGTGAATTATTTTCCAAAATAAATGGTGTTTGAAAATATATCTTAATACTATCAAACAATCCTTAAATCGCTTCGTTTTTCTAGAAAGAAGTGCTGTTATATTGGATAGCATTTCCTTGAAGTTAATTCATGTTGGTAACCTTTCAACGCATATTTTTGCATTACAGAAGTATTTTTTGATGTAGAAGATATTTTTTGTTTGTTATTTTTTCTCTGGATTACTATTTTATTTATTTATTTTTTAAATTGATCTATACTATTTTTAATTATAATAATTCATGGTTATAACATTGCGACTTATTAGGGGTACCTCTTTCACGAAACTATATCCACACACTATCAACTGTTAAAAAATAACTTAGAAACTGTTATAACGACCATGTTAGGCCATTCAGAGCCAATCTGGTAATGAACAGATAAGAATAAGAATTAAATATTTATATAATTTATTTATACTTATTTAATAGTATATAGTACTATGAAAAAAATTTTGTTGTGACAAATTTATTCATTAAACCTACAAATATAAAAAAATACATTAAAAAGTTTAAAAATAATGTTTACGTTCTAAATATGTAATTCAAAAGTTTCAGGTTCATTCAATTAAATGAGAAACAAAAACAATAAATACAACTGTAATATAAATAATAATAAAAAAATTGGAAGCACATATATCATAATATTTATAACCCTTATTTCACTTTTCTATGAGGAACACAAATCAGAAAATTAAACAATCAATTTTACCATCGTGCACGATAATATTGTTTACTTTTTAATTTGATAATAGGTAATATTTTACTTGTAATAATTATATAATGCAGGTTATTGGATCTATTCCCTCTTTAGCTCGTTCTTAGTACCGTGGCTGTATTCAAGTGTACAGACACTCCTTTTTCGGTCCAACCTAAAATACCTGGGGACAATATAGGCTCCTTTCCCTAAAGTATTTATACACCTATGACCAAGGCACCGATAGCCGATGTTTATTTTTACTGGCGACATGTATATATTTTTTTCCTCAGTTCCTGGATATAGAATCGTTTGAAATTTGTCTATCTAACTCACTACAGATTCGAGTTCTTCTACTACAACAGAATACTTTATAGTCCAAGTGATTACGGCCGTCACATTTTTCTTTTGGTCCGTCACATAAATTTTGAAAAAAAAATTATGTTTGAGATAAGATTTTTGATAATACTATCTTGAAAAATAGGTTTATAAAAAAGAAGAGAGGAACGAAATTTGCATGTAACAATACACTAATGAAATATTAAATTTTAATTCACGCTATTAAGATAATGTAAGAAACTATAAACCTAATGTAAAGGTAGTAAGCTGTTAATTTTTATACACATTTGTTTATTACTGTAGGTTTTATTTAATATATATTATTACTTATATATTTATTTTCATTTCATTAAATTTATTAATATATAATATATACTACTTAATATGTAGCTGAAGAGTATGTTTTTTTGAACGTCTTAGTTTCAGAAACTATAACTGTCCGATTTTAAAAATTATTTGTATTCTTAATAAGCCATATTTTGAGATTTTATAGCACTAAGCTACAACAGATAGGAACGCAGCTGTACCAATAAACGTCAATACATAAGGAAAATTGTAGCAAATTTAGAAAATATTGTTCTGTATTCATCATAATTCAGTTATTTATTATTATTATAATTATAATGATTGATAATAATTGATGTCAATCTTCACTCCAATATTTCTAATCGAAAAATGTGTTTTAATAAGCAATTCACATAGAAATTAATAAACCCATTAATAATCATGGGTGTTCAAAACTTTAATTGACAATTTTTTTAATTTATTTTTTTAGAAGTGGACGGTAGGTCTTAATTATGTTGAATAAAATTTCTTTAGCTACTGAAGTCAACTTTGTTAGCTCTGAATGTTTTTCTTCTCAAGTGTAATTAATTCTGGAATATATTAATTAAATCTGGAAAGTATTTTCGATAAAGGATTGTGGTAAATGTAATTTTAGAGCATCATTTAAGAGATTTTTTGATTTGACGTTTCCTGAAGACTTAAATTCTCACGAAGTTGATTTTTTAAAGTGTTTGACCATGTGCAGACAAGTGGTGCGGAAAATTGAAAAATAGTAGGAAAATTCAAAAAACCTTTGGTTATCCTCGTACTCGGCCGTCTGAGGATACTGAAATTGTGAAGATGAATTCAATATGAAATTCTTAAATAATTTTATTCAATATGCAACGTTATCCCGAAAATAATTAAAAACCTTAAAGTAAGTGTGTATTTGGAGGAGGGGACTAAAACATCCAGGAAGCGTTGGATCGGAACAATCAACTTGAGAATACTATATTAAATATATCTTTTCACTCGAAATTCAAGTATTAATTGCGCTGAAGAAGGACTAGATGAGATAATAAAATCGACTTCAGTACCTAAAGAAACTATCGAAAAAAATAACGATATCAATATACTCAACATCCTCTATAGTTAAGGTATTGTTTGCAATCCATATAAATACAGTACAGGCCCGAGGATTGAAACAAATTTTAAAACAAGCATTAAAGTCAACCAAAGAAAAGCATATTTTCTAACAATAGAACAACTTCCTCTGTGCTAATAATTAAGGTTAAGGTTTACTAAGACATTATCAATGTATGATTATCGCTAAAGTGTATATTATTAACTTAATGATATAACTACCTAATATACGGACCAGCTAGGACAGAAAAGTTTACTAATTATTATAATGTGATATTAGTAAATCCATGAGTTGCTTGCTGAGTATAGAGGTCGCTACAATTTGGGCACACCTCCCAGCCCACCTAACGGCTCGTAACTGAACTTGGCTCACACTTTGAAATCTGTCTTAACACTCAAAACCGCTCGGATATTCCAGCTTCGAATGGTCGTAAACTCTCATCAGTATCAAAACCGTTTACCTTTAGGAAGCCTTCCAGGCATCGTGATATTGTTTGGTCGGAACAGAATTATCGAGTTCCATCGGCCCTAGATTTCCTTTTTATATCAAGATCTAAGGTTTAATAGCCTCGACCTAGTTCTCATTAGAAAAAAGAAGAAATTTAATATTTGTAGCAAGGTTCCTAAAATAGCTTTGCGGACCAATACGATTGCTATTTTACACGCATCTAATAATTTTTTTTTTTTTTTAATATTTATTTATTGATATTTACAACTGTACATTATAATACATTTAGTAAATCTGATCTAAGTTAAATTGGAGTGTTACAGGCGTGTAGAGAAACTACCCATTGGTAGCACTCTAATGACATTTTACATTAGCTGGTCTCGTGGCCATCTTCTTTTCAAGCGCCTCAGAGGATTGTCAGAAATGGAAGAGGATACAAGATTAGAAGCTAGGGGGTTTGAGTGGTTAGAGAGTTTATAATGGAAGGAGTGATATCTGGTTCGGGCTAGATCGGTTACATAGGGAACATTATCTAATAATCTTAAAATAATGTAGCTCCGTGAAACGTGGTTAAACAAGTACCTATTATTTAACCACTGTTTCGTTTCAAGGTTTTTTCTATTTTAAACGCACACATTTATTTTTTTTTTTTAAGTACTTTTTATTTATTGATTGATATTACAATCTAGCATACAGTTGTGGGCAATTGGTAATAGTGATGAATGATCTCAAACATACTAAATAAAAAATAAAATAAAATAAATAAATGAATAAAAAAAAAAACTCTCTTAAAATATATACAAACAGAAGAATAAACAAAATGAACATAATCAAACTACGTGTATGAAAAAAAAAATGATAAAATAATATAATCTCTAGAATGTAAAAATTATCTTTATTTTGTGTATTAAACAAAATTAAAATAAAACGTAAAACTTTTATTATCCTATTATTTATATAAAAAATTATAATATTCAGGGTCAATATCGCTTAAAAATTAGACAGTCATACAAAAACGAATATTTTAGACGGGCTGCAGATTTTTCGGATAAAATTTTTGGACAAAATTATCTATATACAGCATTTAAACAGGCACATCTCTTTAAACGTGTTTTAATATGAAAAGATCTGGTGCAGTGCGCACTTCACATAACTTTCATTTACCACCCTCTTCAATGAGATAAATACACCTATCATTCCAGTTTTTTTGTAGTTTGGTAGACCCGTGTTGAAGTTATTATTTTTGTTAGATGCAAAACGAAATGTAAGATCAAGGAAGGCAAAAAGTATGAAAAAAAAATTTTTATTTTTCTGTTGTGATAAAAATTATATTTTAGAGTTTTTTGATGCGCGAATATAAATTTTGTTCCTACCAGTATTACAACAGTTTTACAAAAGCTAACGAAGTCATAATGCAATCGGGAAAGATCTCTGTCATTTATTCTCCTTCATTTGTTGTTATTATAAACATAGTTTATTATTGCTATCTATGAGAAATGTTTATTTTTTAAAAATAAATAAACTAAATTAAGATACTTTAGACTATGATTTTTTTTTTAAATTGCAATTTTAGCCAGGTTGGACTATTTCAGTGAAGAAGATAAGACCTATCTGATATCAATTGTATTTTGATATGCTGAATTTAATAAAAAAAAATTTTAAAAACCGTTTTTAAGAAAATTGAAAAAAAAGGTGAAAAATGCATTTCTGAAGTGGCACTTCCAGTCAGTTGATTTTATTAGTTACTATTACGCCCTAGGTAAGACTTTTTATTTCTAACACCGGTTAGCGACATAAAAAATGGACATGGCTTCTGAATTAGAGAACGAATTTTCACATTACCAACATTTAGTTTTCTGATCTTAAGTAGCATGCAATTGTTGTTTATGTTGCTAACTGATGGGCTAAGATGTTTATTTATTTTCCTCATCTTTTTTATTATTATAACAATTATAATGTTTAATAATTGATGCCAATCTTCACTCCAATCTTTCTAATGGAAAGATGTGTTTTCAATAAAAAAATTCTAATAGAAATTAAGATTATTAATAGGTGTTCAAAAACTTTAATCTACAATTTTTTTTAATTTATTTTTTTTAGAAGTGGACGGTAGGCCTTAATTATAGTGAATGAAATTTCTTTAGGTACTGAAGTTAACTTTGTAAGCTCTTAATGTTTTTCTTCTTAAGTACAATTAATTTTGGATTTAGGAATGAAAAGAAATATTTTCGATGAAGGATTGTGGTAAATGTAATTTTAGAACATTATTTAAGGGATTTTTTATGTTTGACGTGTCCTGAAGACTTAAATTTCCAAAAAATTGATTTTTAAAAGTTTAGACAAATAGTGTTGAAAATCAAAGAAAATCGTAGGAAAATTCAAAAACATTTGGTTATACTCGTACTCGGCGGCCAGAAGGTATCGAAATTGTGAAAATGAATTATTTTCCTCTGGTCGGCATAGTATGTGAATCAGGAACTCAGTTATGCAGACAGTATTTACGATTGTAGTCAATAGTGAGGTATTATCAGCTTTCACGACATGTAGGATTAGGGGTGGAAGAATGCACTACAAGAAAAATAGCAATGACACATAGAAATCCCACAGTGCGGAAGAGACCATTCCTTCACGGTGATGTAATATAATCCAGTATGCAGAAATAGATCTTATCTAACAATCCTATTAAAAATAGGTGACTCGGCCAGTAAATATTTCTTTCTATTTTGAATTGAATATAAGTTACGGAAAAAATAAAACGGTTACTTTTTTCTCTCTCTGGTAAACCTAATGTGATTTTATGAATGTAACGCCTCGTATTACTTATTGTTTATAATAAGCTCTAAGTCACAGGGTCAGATTAAATAAGCATGAAACTGCTAATCGTAGTGGAATTTGACACTTTCTCTCTTTCTGAGATTATTTCTACATGTTTAACAAATATCTTCAAAACTAAGGATCACGTAAAAAGGATTCAGAACATAGAAGTAATGAAGCTCCTTAAAGTTATGTTTAAAAGAACGTTAGAATGAAAGATAAAACACAAGTTTGGGTTATTGTGTCAGTGGTGGTATCAGAGATAAAACACAGAAAAACGTTTTAGTACATGCCTATGTTTTAGGTATTTATCAGACTTAAATTGATAGTTAAGTCGAGCGATATTTAAAAAATAGCTTAAATTGGAAAACGGCGTCGAGTTGTACCAAAAATTAAGAAAAACGCTTAGAATTATAGAGAATACTGTAAATTATTATACTATGGTTTACGATTTAAATAAATTATTTATTAAGCCAGCAAATAACAAACAATAAATAATCTTTATAATATGCCTAAAAAAGTGGTAGGTATGTTGAGGATCATCTTGGGGTGAACTGTGACCAAGGCTCCAATCTGAAACAAGTAGTATCGGAAATTCCACGTCTGAAATCTACATACTAAAAATAGAACTAAAAAGGGTAAAATAAAAAGAAATAATTTCCAAAAAAAAATTTGATTCTCTGAAGCCGTGGCCTTAACGGAAGAAAACGAGTTCCTACAATTTTCACACTGCATCATATGCTGTAAAAGTCAATGATCTAATATATTAATCCAAACAGAATATCAATATAGTGAAAAACATATTAAAATTAGTCTTACAAGGTTAATTTACGTTTCAGATTACTAATAAAACGATTTATTTATTAAATAAATAATTCAAACTCTATCCATTATAGTCTCAAAACTTTTTATTTCTCTCGGGACGTATAAGAGTAATAAAAAATTTTTGAGACTATAATGGATAGAGTTTGAATTATTTATTTAAAAAATTACCAGTCTCAAGAAAACATTAAGATTATAAATAAAGATGATTTATTTAATTTTTTAAAAGGTGGCTTCAATGACAAATTATTAGAAAGTGGATTGCTACACTTCCTTGAATTCTCGAAAATTTCACTTACTTTCAGTTTACATATCTTTAGCAATTTATAACATAATTTGCGCCATGAAACTACGTACATTCAAAACTTATCAGAAGCAAGGAATCCTAACAGAAGGGAATATTATGTTTAATTTAATTTTAAATTTAGGAGAAGTTAAATTCATTTTTCGAAATGCGATAGCTTACTGTTTAGCTTTACATAATCGAAAAGAAAGACAATAAAAATCATAAACAATGTTTTCAGAACCCGTAAATTTATTCAGCAATGCATTTAAGAAGAGTTGCAAGCTCTCCGACTACAGTAGTTCGAAAAAGACTGTCAAGCAGTTTCATAATTAGTTCTATCAAGGTATAATATGTTAATATGTTTATTTTAAAAATCAACAGAACAAAGTAATGCAAACATGAATGAAAACAGAAGCGAATCAATGAAAATATTTAGAGGATTGAATTTCGATTTTAAAATCTCTAGAATTAAGAAATTTTATGAAAGCATTACAAAGCTTTATATCTACTAAAAATATCAAGAAGATGGCATCCTGTTTGTAAATAATTATATTATCTAATTTTTACTTCATATTGACGTTGAATTAAGAAAGTTTTCCAACCAAATGTATTATTTTAGAAGTTAAGTCTATTAAGTCATTGCCATACAAATATCATAAAAAAATCTCTTTTGGTAGTTCTTAGATACTTCTTGAAGCGACATTTGATCCAAGAATAAAATATGTAATTATGCTGTCAATCAGCGACTGGAAACACTCTACTGATGTAGCTGAGTTGATTAAAATAGATATTACATTTTCTGCAACACTGGAAAATAAGAAGCTTTTAGCTAGAAGAAATTAAAAGCTTCTAAAGTAAATCCGAACATAAATAAAATATCTATTCTAAATATACTTAAATATACTGTTGCTAAACAGTTAGAAACCCGAAACGCCATGACCGAGGCAGTACTTGGGTGCAGTCCTTGAAAGTAGGCTTGGTTTCTTGGTAGTTTAAATAAAAATAACTAGTTTAAAATATACACGTAAGATATTATGAAACATTTTTTCAGATCGATTTCCTCTAGTTGTTATTGGTGTCTTTAATTGTGGATTGAAAGGAACATTGTAGATAAATGTTAATTGTTAGAAGTTAGTTTTAATCGATGATGACTTCAGCTGATTTCTAGTTCAAGAGAAGTCAGGTAAAGAAGGCGAGTTCCGTGTTTACAGTCACGTTAAATGGTTCGAATCGATTAAATGATTATTCGTTTTTCCTCCTCGAATTAAAACCTCGAAGAATGAGTTCCATTTTCAAATTATAAATTTCTAACGTAGTTTTATAAATTTCAACCTTCATTGGACCCCTCACCTAACCTTATAATGCCAAAAGGCAATCCAAGGTATTCATAGCCAGCTATACATATAGCATACCTCCTATATGTACGTACTAAATACCATTTAAAATATTTTCAGGAGGATACGAAAAAATAAAAAAACCAACTATCGTTATCTATATATTTTCAATAAAGGAGGTCAGAGAAAAAAACAAAATAAAATAAATTCAACTTCAAAATTATGGTTATTGTAATTATTTAACTTACTTATTTATAACAATCTTAATAAAGACAGTCTTACAAGCTGTATATTTTTTTTTTTTAATTCTAACTTATTCTTTTTATGTATTAATCTTTATGAAAGGGCCACGTTGATGTCAAGATTTTCTACAGTGTTTAAAACAGTTAGTAGAGATCAGCTGGAGTTATTATAATAACACATAGCTTATTTTTTTTCATAACCTCCTTTATTATTATATTCGCTTAATACATACATATAAAAGGGAAACGACATATGTATACCGGTGAAATATTGCCTTGGATTGCATTGTGGCCACATAAGGTTAGTTGCATAGACCAATTAAGGTTGTTTAGAACATGAAGCTAACGCCAGTGAATTATTGGAAGGAGGAGGGACGTTCCGTTGGCAACACGTAGGTCCAAATTGATCTATTTTTATTAAGTATTTACTCAAGCAACTAGTACTTGTTTTTCTTTATAATGATGGATTTTAAGAATCTTAGTTCCAGTCCAATCACCAATACAAGTATCAAAAAAGAATTAAAGAATTCAGTACCAAAATGCTGCGACCTCTCAGAACAAAGAAAAATTCCCGAAACGAGAACAAGCCATCGTTTATACTAGTGTTGAGGGATTTAAATTGATTGACTTTATTGAAAAATTATCAGAAATTACCGCTCCCAGAAGTATACGATTCGCCTCGAGAATTTCAAACAACCGTATTTGACCTCACCTAAGATGAAGTTGACAAAATAATAAATTCCAATGCTTCTCAAAAGCTCTGGGGACGATAAAGTACACATCGGTAGACTGATCAACCCAGCAAAAAGAGTAATAAATTTCAATTTCGAACCCCATACTAAGAAATCTATTTTTTCCCATATCCTCAGCTGGAGAAGACAAATTTACATAGATCCTGAGAGCAGTGAGATTCGCCCTGAATCAATCTTTAGTTATTAAAGCCAATGAGTGAACTTTTCGTATTTTAGCATTTTATATCAGTTTAAAACGACATTTTCTTATTTATCATACAAACTATAACTATAGAAAAATTAATCCCTAAATTTAAGGTAAACCTACTTCGCTTGATTTATTGAATATATGGTTTTTCGTTACTTAATTATACCAAATTACTTAATTAACCTGCAATATATGTACTAATGAGGATAATCAAAGATGTTAAGGTTCGGATAATTTATAATAATTGAAGAGCTGACTGTATACTTTTGGAAAAATATCAAAAGGATTTTGATATGCAACATATTTTAATATAGCACCTTATTTAATTTTTCCAAAATTTAAAAAGTTAAAAAAAGTTAAAAATTGAGGTTTCGTGTCTAAAATAGAATTATAAAATCATTACATTCAATTGGATTCATTATCAAAGTTTTGTAACATAACATATGGTCTTTAACTTAACTCTTGCATTTTATATTACACATTTTTTATTTTTATCAGCAAGACATAGTGACTTAACAGGCATTTAACTCTGGCTACGATCACTATTCTGTTAATCTTGAAAGGCTTCGAGATAGGATGATAAATGGATGATCACGTCGGGCGAGATAAATGTTTACGCTGAAGTCCAGTATTTCTTACAGATGTTTAGAGGTTTATAATTCTTCAACATGTTAATTAATTTTTTTTTCCCTTTCGAAAGTCATTAGTAACTCTTCTTCATATTTAAAAATCCAAGTTTAAAGAATAGTTTATCATCTATTTTTTTCTAGTTCTGGCCTTTAATTTATTAGCTGTGAATCAACTTGAACTGTAGACATCGATAGGGCTTTGAGCAAAGGTTTAACATTCAATCTAATAATACAAGAACAGATATATGGGAAACCAAGGTTTAACCGAATACCCGGCATTTGAACACTCTTCTCTGACATTTGATAAAGGTTACAAGTGTAAACAAGTCAAACCATCCTCAGAACTCGGCTTGATCTTTAAACAAGACACAAAAAAAAAAATCAGAGATCAGAGAGAAGACAAGCACTTTGGCTACAATTGACACTAGTATCATCACAACAAAATTAACACCTTGATTAATTTGGCATCACGAAGCACTACGATGAAGTATTAATATTCACAAATTCATTCTGTTAAATCAATGATTATGACTGGTAGAAGATCCGCATTAATTAACTATTTGGTTTACGCTTAATTTAATATTTAAATTTAATTTACTACATATATTGTTTAATTAATGTTTAGCATTAAAATGTTCTAAAAGTTATGCCATCAAATCATTAAAAAAAAAATCGAATATTTATCTTTTAAGAGACAGTTTGTTATAATTTAAGTCGATTTCCAATATTATAATGTTGTTAAGTGATTTTTTTCTTTTTAAGTAATGCTATAAATTAAGTGAGGTGTCATTTGCCTACCTTGTTTGAATACTCGTCTGAATAAGTGGTTATTATATGCCGAATTTGCTCATTGAGTAATAAAATGTAAACATTTATATTTGTGTGTCCTGGTTCCCTCCTAGACACAAGACTAACTTGGAATCCACATAATTGACTTAAAATACAAGAACTGCCGACTTGGACAATTATACAGAATGCTAAATAGAAAATCACAGTATTTCAAGCTTGTTTTTTAAATGGACAACAAACTTTACAAGCCGAACCCCGTCTAGACTTATGGCCACGAACTGTGCGGGACAGATAAACATTCTAACATCAAAAACATTAATACTTTCAGTCCAAAGCCTTTCATCCAGTAGCCAATATTTCAATTCTCCAGTTTCTGGGCTCCTCAGCGTCCACGGGCTTTTAATACAAGTACGCGGAGGAGAGGGAATTATGGAGTCCTTGTTTTTCCATTACGGGTGGGTTACAAGCTAGGTTTGCAGTTTGACAGGCTGAATGCAAATATTATTCATAGGAGTAAATGTGTTAAAGCTGTTATTTTGTTTCATTTTAATTTTTTTATTACTTTTTCTGTATACATATAATTTTGTTATTATTTAATTTATACATCTCTGTAAATATGGTGTCAATGAATTATCTCATCTATATGACAGAATGTAATACAACAAAATAAATCAAAGAAAAGAACAAATCGGAATATCACTAATTAACTTTAAAATCATAAAATGAAATCATCATTTAGGTTATCTCACTTTTAAATATTGCTCATAGATTTATCGATTGACGAATAATAAAAAAAATATTTACCAATCTTACTTGAAGTGTTTATATTATGTCATGTTTTTCAAACACCGCAGAAGGGAATCTCAAATATTACAAGAAGACCCTAAAATAAATGACTCATTTAGTTCTATTCTCTGGTTGTGATGTAGCCAAGGTTGCAGTTTAACAGCATGAAGAATGTCTAAACTAGCCTGATTCATTGGCAGTGGTGGTAAATGAGCCATCAAGTTAACTCCACAGCCTACACTCTGTTAAAGTTTTATAGTCCGTGGAACAGTCTTTGTATCCCATTCTTCATAGTATAGTTCTCTTATTTATTAGGACTATTAACCACAGATGCATTGTAAGGTCTGACAAAGGAAAATTGCAAATCTAAATTAATAAAGCTTTTGTATTTTCAACAGTATTTTCATCAATGTTAACGTAGGCGAGAAGAGTAAATTCATGTTTATTTACATTATCAACTAGCGGAAAAAAAACGAGTTTGTCTGTTAATTAAAATATAGCATTCAAATTTATTATAAATTCTTTTTTTACGATTATGTCAAAGAACACTAACTCCAAGAATTCTATAACACCATTTGATTGTTCTTGAAATGTCACAGCAGAAATCGTAAATAACTCCACCGTGGGTGAAGCTAAAAAGTAACACGAATGACAAGTAAATAAACTGGTGTAAAATAAAATTCAGGAATAAATATTGAGGTTGTAGAGACAAGTCCCAATGAAACTCTTTTATTTAATTCAGTAATGCAAATTTAGTCTATAACGATGATTATTTACAAAAAGTCAGTAGTCACTAATACAATTGAAACAAATATAAATCTCAATAAATATTATATATTTTTTATAAAGAACTAATTTCCAATTCTTTATTTACTCATTGGAGACGTTTTGGACTTTAGTTCACCATCTCTATAATTACATAAGAACAAATTAGATTTCATCAACTCTTCATTGATGTACCATATATAGGAACAAACAACTTCCTGGGAAATAAAATCAAGAATAAACAACTATATATTATAGTTTATAGTTAGAATATATTTGCGAGGAATGTAGAAAAAAAGAATGTTCGTAACTAATTATTAAACACTAATATATGAAGTTAGTTAAAAACCAATATACTATCGTTGTCATGTAAAAAAAGGTGAATAGAACAAATTGGTTAATGTTCGTATTTATTTTATTTGTAATTTTTACCAAAATAATAATCGATACTAAAATATCAGTATAGTACTATATAAATATAGTAATATTTTACACAGTGATTTAATTATATGAAAGAATCAGGAATGTTTTAGATTAATATATATACAAAGTAGGTTTTTCATCTAAGGAAAATTTCCAGTACAAAGTAAACAAATAGCAGTTGCATTCGCACAATCAACAAAGGAATAATTATAAATGCAAATTTATATGCAACTAAAAATTGCATAGATATAAGACGTCAGCTACGTAATTATGTACAGGTTTTCTTAATCGTTATCAACTAACCTAGCTGTTTCAATGTTTGACACATATGCACAGAATCAACTTCAATTTATGATAAAAAAAATTACTAAAAATTACGATTTCCTAATATGTAAATTAAGAAATGCAAGTAAAGATGATTTTAATTCTGGTACCACGAGTATTTACTTATAACATAATAGAAATAATAAATAATCTTTTAAAACTATATAAATGTACTTCAATACCAAAGAAAAATGAAATGGAAACCGGTCATATAAGCTGAATTTCCAGTGACGCAAGTTTTTGATGCTTCACCTTGAAAACGGTCGTGGAGAGAGTAGATGAGATG
>NW_027104790.1:808417-808839 GCF_000696795.3 Halyomorpha halys
AATTATTGTATAAAATTTGCCATAAGGCTATAATCGATAGCTTTTAATAAGTACTGTAAAATCATAAATAGAGCCCATTTAACGCTAATGGATTTTCATAATTATTTATTGTGAAACTTGATGAATATTTTACGTGGTGGTACTTGTAATACAAAAAGTCAAATAAAGAGAAAATTCTAAAAAAAAAATGTTAACATTTCTTCAAACTTTTCAAGCATAAGGAAAAAAAGTCCTTTTTACCAAATTATCATTTTGGCTCATTAGAGCATTCCCTAAGTGTTAAGGACTGATTCTTTGTATATTTCTAAGCCGAAACTCTTTTCGTTTTGTTATATTTCACATTTAAAACTTTTTTAGAATGTGCCTTTCAAATGTTGAATCATTATAAACGAAAGAATCTTGGACAGTAGTTATGAAAAAAA
>NW_027104790.1:808889-814298 GCF_000696795.3 Halyomorpha halys
TATATAAAGAAATACGGATATAGAATTTGATACATTGAGATTATACATAATGACAAGCCGTCCAGCTAACTCTGAAACGAAATAGAGGAAACAACGATAGCCTGGAAATGTCATCGGGAGAGGAAGCTGTCTCAGAACACAGAATCTGAGCTTAGGATATAGCGTGTTATCCATAATGTAACAAAACAATTTAGTGTGACAGGAAACAAAACAGGAGGCATATAAATACCCGATTGTGAAGACAAAAGATAGTATGACCTTCGACCTAGAGATAAAACCGGAATGGTTTTAGTTGGACACTTTGTTCAAAGGCATGACAGATGACCTATCAAAACGCTGTAAAGGATTCTGTTTTACAACACTCATGAAAATGGACTGCCCCGGAAGAAACCAGCTGGATAGAATACAACAGGTTGTAGAATAGTTTAGTAGAAACACGTTTGTCTGATGCCAAAGGGAAACGGTTATCAAGGACAATATAAAAAGAGCAAACGCCTAAAACTAAAAATGAATAGCTGTTTACTATAACGTGACTATGTATGAGATATACAGTATCGAGAAGTATAACGGCCGTGATAAATTCCGAATCCAAGTTTTAAACGGAAATATACATTTTGTCTATCTGGATCCATGCGAATATGTTTGTACGTATATGTCTGAGAAGTTACGGCAACTTTTTGAATAAAATATAATTACAAAAGTGGCTCATTGATTGAATTTAATCGATATTAAATTTTCTTTCCACCTTCCCGAGAAACGATTTGAATTGAACTCTGTATATCTGCTTACAATTGAGTAGTCCTTATATCAGCCAAGGTATTATCCTCATTAAATAATTAGACATTGCTTAGATGCCGAATTTTCAGAATAATTTGTTCTGAATTTTGTTAGTTTGGAATCATTAACCATCTTTCATTTTCAGTAGTAATAAAGAATGTATAAAAATATAATATGAAAGGATCTGATAATTAGCATGAGGGGAAAAGAGGAAAAACAGTTTTTTAGGTTGAAATCAAGTTTTCGAAACAAGAGTTATAATATTGCCGTTTGATATACCGTTGGAAAACCAAAGAAATAAAAAAATTTTAAAAATATTTTCATTAGTTAAATAGTTAATTTTAAAATTTCAATTAACTAACAATGAGCGATTCAGTTAACAGGATGACTAACTCCATAATAAACTCATTTTCATAACTTTGTTTCTTGATTATATATGAATTTATCAATTTCGATATAATTTGAATAAATGGTCAAGAGTAGCATATGATTTTTAATTTTCTGAAAAGTCCTGAAAATATAAAAGAAATTGCTTCAGAGAATAATTTAGAAATATCTGTTTCGAAAGAAGAGGGAATTGATGTTTATATCAATTCGAGTGGAAGTTTTGAGAAGCGCTCACCGCAACAGATATTTTTGTTTTCGAGTTTTTCCTGTATTTCAGTAAATATAATGCAATGTATCCAAAGGACCCATTGAATGTGTTTTGTTCTAAATGCGCACTATATCCATAAACATTCAAATAAATAAACAAGTTAAAAAAAATAAACATATAAAATTTACAATGTTAGTTCTCCATCCAACTATCCCAAGTACAGATCTACTAATATAATGGCATTGTTTAATCCTCTGTTTGAAATCAAAATAATAACCAAGTAATTTTACTTCAAATAATTACAGATCCACTTGTAAATCTTGGAGTAGAGGTATTTAAGAAAACTGAAGTATATTTTCAATAATATATTCTCTATCCGCAATTGATTCTAGAAATTTTAATATCATATTAATGATCTTGAATTAAATTTGTAATTCATAATTTTAAACATCATTGGTACAATGTTTGATGGTGGGGATACAATAAAAAAATACCGCTGTTTTGAATATGTGTTGAAAAACTAAGAAACTTTTAGTATCTCATTTAAAAAACAAAATAAATGGTGTGACATCAGCGATCTTTTACCAAATATGACTGCTACTGATCTCTGGTTCATTCGCGTAGAAACATCCACGCCAATGCATCTAATCATAAAGTTTTAGCAATATCTTATTATTTGACGTAAGGATTACTTTACGGTGCTAAAATATAAAATTATTTATTACTCCTTTGCATTACTTTTATTACATTCAGATAAATATTGAGTTATTAATAAAAAAAACAGAGTAACTAAAGATAAGACAATAATTAACAATGGAATACGTATTAGAAATCAACCACAATTTCTTCTAAAATAAAATAATAATAATTTTCAAATAATTGAAAATGTTTTTATTAGTAAAATTTCTTTTGCGATTTTCGAGTGAAGGAATGAGATGCTGTCAAGTATGGTATTTGAATACCTTAGCAACTCCTGTTATCTCTCTTTAAAAATAGCAAATGGCGTGACAGCTAATCACTAAACCATCTTTCACAAACGATCTCAGTTAAATGCCAGTTTCTAGCTTCGTATTCCTAGAGGCACTCTAGCATATTGCATAACTAAATCTTAAACTGTAAGCTTCGAGCACTCGGCATTATTCGACAAACATTTAGGATTTATGAGGAGAAGATGGTTCGGGGTGAGGTCAGTGAGGAACACAAATAAAAAAAACTTATTTATTAGTGCCTACGTTTCGGCCAGAATTTCAGGTCTTCATCAAGTCTGAGGTCAATAAACAAGATAACAACCAACAACAATGAATAAAAAGGAATAATTAGGATTACAGAATAATTAGGAAATAAGAATATAACAGGCAATATAAATACATATATAATATTGAAAAAAAAATGTATAGTCTAAGTATTATAAGAAGAAAACGGCTATATGATAATTAATAATATTAAAATTCAGGAAGAGAAAAGAACAATTAAATAATATACATATGGACATCTAGTAAGTATAAATATGTACAAAATGAAAATAATTTAAATTTAAAGTAATTAAAAATGGGAAAAGAAAACAAATATGTAATTAATTAAATATTTAAGTAAAGTAGTTGGACCAAGGAAATAAAATATAGAGTTATGAAAGCCGAAAGGAATAAAGAAATATAAATATGGATAAAAAAATCTAGTTAGTAAATATTTGTAGAAAAATAAAATCATTTAACATTAAATTAATGAAAAACATATTCTTCTGTCTTTTTACAACCCATTCTTGATTCTCTACTCTATTCTTTTCTCCCTACCTTACCCACGTTATTAAGTATCTTCACCACATTAAACTATTGTCATATTTACTTATTACGCCTTTTGGTTTTTATACATTATTTTTTTTTTCATTCTATTACTATTTTAATACCACATTTCAATAATTACATATATTTTGTTTTCATAACTTTAATTTTAATTAATTTTCTTTTTGTATTTATATTTACTGACTAGACGTTCTTAATCATATTCTTATTTATCCTTTTTTGGCTTTTATAAATTTGTAATTTATTTTTTTAATCCTGTTATTTTATTTACGTATTTAATTAATTACGTATATTTTTACCTTTACCTTTTTTAATAACTTCAAATTTAAATAATTTTTAATTTGTACATATATTTAGTTACTTGATTTTCATATGTATATTATTTTATTATTCTATTCTCTTTCTTAATTTTAATAAATTTTATTCTAAATATCCATTATCTTCTAATAAAACTTAGACTATATATTATCTTTCAAAATTATTTATGTATTTATATTCCTGGTATATTCTAATTTCATAATTATTCTGTAATTCCTTGTGGTTGTTATCTTGTTTTTGTTTTTTAGCCCAGATGAAAGCATGAACATCTGGCCGAAACGTTGACAATAATATATAAGATTTTACTTATTTCCATTCTTAACTGACAGTATCTCCAATCAATATCTTCTCATATATATCCTCGGTCAAGTACTAATTCATCATATTAGTGACAGAAGTGAAATAGGACTTAAAACTGTTCCTGTTTTCAAATATTTGTTAATGCAAATAACCGGAAATTCTTTAGTACTTCCGCTAAGATCCAGAAAAATCATAGGTTTCTGTTTCAGAAATCTCCAATATTAATGAAGTATAGTTTTACATCACTATGTCCTACCAGAAGATCGAAATATCGAGCCCTCTGGTAAACAAGAGGCTATGAGCAAGCAGTGCTTGATAATAAAAATGATCTTGAATCATTATATTTCAAGCATTCCAATTTTTTATGGTAGTTCTGAACACTCCAATAACCTCAACATGGGATCATTCTAGATTTGGTTTTTGTTAAAATGGGTTTTTAATATTATACCGGATAAAACTGATTACGGAGCGTACGTAGAAGCATTTTGTCTTGCAAACGAGTGTAACATTCGTTTGCCAAATTCCCACCGACGTCGTTTTCGTCATCAGTTGCCTTTAGAAACAATTGGAACACGTTTGTCGGATGTCATTTTTGGTGCTTCCAATTTTTAGGTCTAACAAGGAATAGTATCGAAATGTTCTTAATTTAGCGTAGCGTTATTATATAATTTTATACATTCGTTAAACATAATTTTTAATAAATTAAACAATTTCTACCAAGATATACAATTAAAAATAGTTTTCATATTGCGACTAACATAAAGCTAAACTTGACCAATGAAAACACCGAAGTATTGAAAAAGTTGTAGATTTCGGAAGGTTTAAAGAAACTAAATTTCCCGATTTCTCTGGTAATAAAATATATGAAAAAATTAACATTTTTAGCGCGTAGCTCAATTTTTTTTCATTACACTGCAGATTTTTTTGATTAATATCAAATGCCCAAGAAACTGAAAAAACAAAATCATTGAAATCGTACTATCATTATATTATTATACGAAAAAAACATGAAATGTAAAAAATTTCAATCACATTTCTGGAAATCTCGAATTTTGACAGATTGTTGCAGAATTTTGTTAACTTTTCATTATACCTGTTGGGTTTATATCTCCAACCATTCCTGATGGTGTGAAAGAATTGATCATGTATTTCTTTTTTAGATCTTCCAATATTATCAATGAGACTAAAATCATTTTTTCTATTATGATTCCACAGGAAACTGTAATAAAAATGAGTATACGCGCCAGATATTGTTTTTTGTTTATTTATTGACGCAGTGACACCTTTTGATGAGGACTTCTGGCATTAGTGGACACCTCTGTTTCGTAGAAAAATTTTAAATCTACGGTTTTATATATCGACTGGTATATAACAATATATTGTTATATAACAAAATAATGTTTTTGAAACCTCTTTTCATGGAACTCTCTAAATAGCGGATCCGGGCAATTACCTAAATCGATTCGGTATTTAATGTATTCAGCAATATTTGTTTCTTATTACACATAAATAAAAAATCATTTGGTATATAATAAATTTGAAATCTTTACATATACTATCTAGGCATAGGCACAAAACAATAATATAACAAGTTGGCCACTGGAAGGAATACATGTCCAT
>NW_027104790.1:814407-830826 GCF_000696795.3 Halyomorpha halys
TGTAGGTTTAATGTGGTTTAACTTTCACTTATTCTATATGATTAATATTATTAATTACTTCATTACTTTTCTCCAATAATCAAGTTTTTGAAATCAATAATATTTTAATGTTAACAAATTTACCCGCATATTTTTCTTAGGTGCTTCTTCGTAGTTTAATAATATTTAATAATTTCAAATTAATCATTCATACCGCAAAAATAATTAGTATAAATTATGGTTATTGTCATTTATCATGATTTATAATAATTAATTTTACTTTTACTATTAATTAATACTACTTTGATTCTCTGAAATGGCGATATGTAAGCTGGTCTTCTAGTTTGTGCATTCTAATACCAACTTAAAAACTACGTTGTATAAAGTTAGTATAACTTGAAGTAAAAGTAATATTGAATATTTTAATTTATCCCATTTGTTTTGGTAGATTGTGATTATTAGTACTGTTAATTTGGTGTAATTTCATTATTTGTACTATAAAAATTAATATTAACAATATAAAAGGACTTATTAGGTATATAATTTCATACATTTTAGTTGTCAAATTAAAAATATCTTAAAATTGCATTAAATTCTATTCGTTCTATTTAATTGCTTGTATCAGAATTAATTGGACGTTGTAAGTAACGACAAACAAAAATTGGCAATTTGTTAATTATGTTAATAAAATCGAAGAAGTTACAATTATTTCTGCGTTTTATTATATAAACTAACTAAAAATAGATAACAGAAATCATTTAACCAAAAAAATTGTATTGCATAATATCAAATTTTATTTGATTTTCGATACCTACGTTATGGGAACAATTAGCGGCAAATGAAAACATCGAACTCTTTGCACCTCAAAGTGATAAGAATGCTATCAACGACGCACACAAGGCCACACTCAAACACCACCAGGCACTAACACTACAGCACAGACTGCACACCAGGCAATAGCGGGTATTAGTTTGGTTACAGCCGTGGATGAGAACAAACTGGCAGAAGGTGTCACCTGTTTGGCAGAGGTTCCTACAGCGGACTGAACAAGTGGACTGGCTCCAAGCTTCTAGTTTGGATAAAAATAGAGCGGGCCCCACCACCTCGCCGCCTAGCAACCAGGTGTGTTTATCTAGCAACCGTCTCATCTGTCGCCACACTCCTCCTGTCCAGGAATAGGATATCGGGCTCGCCAGGACACTATGAGCTCTTAGGGGTGCCATTGAGTCGTATAACTTCAATCAATAATTGATTTAGCGGTTAGTTTGAAAGTGTTAATAATAACTCCTTGATTAAGGAGATGGTATGGTAGATGCAAACAAAATATAACGACACACATCGTCTGTATTGATTACTTTTCGAAAATAATAAATAATCAAGATGTCCAAGGTTTAACCGTGATAATGTGGAAATAATTTAAATCCGTATAGAGAAATCTTCCTATTTAACCTTCAATTTCATTAAAAGTACAAATGAGTTTAAAACTCCAAGAAACCTTATAATAACGTACTTTTTGAACTCGTTTCTTCTCCTTAAGACTTACTTCTCTGAACTGTAGTTTTATTTATTTATTGAAATTTACAATTGTATAATATAAATAAACAAAGAGTACATGTGATATTGATTATGTTTATGGCTTAAAACAAAAGAACTACCCATTGGCAGAACGCTAATAAAATACCTAAAGTAGAAGGTCTCGAGACCAAATTATTTTCAGGACACGAAGGAGAATAATAAGGTATTGGAGAAGAAGCGAGGTTAGAAACAAGTGGATTTCGGTGGTTAGAGAGTTTATCATGGAAGGATTGATATCTGGTTCTGGCCTAATTGCCAACATATGGATTATTGAGGTCCTTGTGGATAATTTCATCTCTGTCAAAGTAAGGAGTATTTAGGAATTTTGGATTGTGAATGTAATGATTGTATGCGAGAGGAATTCGACAGCTTAGTAGAGGGCCAAAGCTCAACTCTGTAGGTCCAAATAGGCCTTATTATGGTCATATACTCAAGTCTTCTGTATTTAATAGGAAGTTTAGTCAATTTGGCTAGTAACTACAGTGATAGTCGAAGTCAACATGCAGTTTCCTGCCATATCAGTTTTGTATAAAGATTCCAAATTAGTCGTATGTCCAGAAGTAGTCTTAGGTAGCGGATCTGTTTGACAGGAATAAATGGAGTGTTATTAAACGATACTGTTGCACATGAAGTCATAGGTTTATGACGGAAGATAAAGGAGATTTGATGGAATTTATTTTAATTATCCAATTTTAAGATCATAGTTGAAGGGTTTTTAATGAGGATAGTAGATTTTGGGATGCGCTTGATTGGTCATTGGTCACTCATAGTCTGCTGTATGAACGATGTAAAGGGTAGGAAGAAGGATATTGTCCTGAGGTACACCAGCAGACTAAGGAAAGAGAGAGGAATGACCACGACTGTGGGTTACTCTGAATAATTTATCAGAAAGATAGGAACAGATAATGAGTAACTTTGTCAGAGGTAGGAATTTACGGATCTTGTGTAACAGTTACGAGTGCAAGGCTTGATCAAAATTGTTTATTGGTTAAACTAATAAAAACCAATCTTAGACCTTCTTTTTTATTTTTTACTATTTATTTTACTGTTCCTTTATGTGATATTTCTTTTTTATTTCAGTCGGATTTGTATCACCGATTGAGATTGGGAATATTATTTTATTAAGAGTAATAACTAATAAACTTATAATAATTTACTGAGAGACCTAGATAGTTAAACAATAGTTTTCACCACGGAAGATCACGAAGTGTAGAGTATGGGTTTGTTTTCATAACCACTGACTGTATAACTATCAATTTCCGTATTTTCTTTTCTCATATATATTTCATTTATTCGTCTGTGCTTCACTGGTAGAAGATCCCTTTAATATCTAGTCCATAGCATATACAGCGAATGGATCTGTACCGCACATTTTAAAAATAAAAAATAAAACAAAGTTTAAAAAAATGAATACTTCAAGTCATTACAATTCTATGTAAATAGATAATTATAATATTTAATCAGATAATAACACATAATTTATCTTAGCGCATTTTTACTACTATTACTATTTCCGTTATAAATATTGTATTTACGAATATCAATCCGAATATCGTCTTTATAAGCAGACCATTGAAACAATATTTCCATTCTATACAAATATTGTTTCAATGTTCTGTTATCACAAATTTTATGCTTGAACTCATCATCTTTTTTTTTCCTTCAATAAGAAAACTTAGTTAGGTGGGGGAGGGAATACTTTTCTTGGTCGTTGAGATCTTAAATGCTCCTTAACAATCAATTCAAAGAAGTAACTGTATTTGATCTATCTTTTCTTCCGAAATTCGACCTATCAGATTTATTCTTTCAGTATTTTTCTGAAAATAATAATTTTTTTTTTGGCCCTGAGATCATCACTGATCTATAGTTATAGTATTGGGATTGATATATACATTAATTATTTTAAGCACATTGTTAGACATAGAAGATATAGTATTTTGGTATGAAGTATACGTTTTTATCAGAAATCTAATTGAGATTTTATCACCCACAGACTGTAAATTACTCACTCGTTACAAAGATATCTGGCGTCTTAGTAATCGAGATATGATTGAAGTTCTTTAAAGATAAATAATAATAAAACAATACAAAATATAACTAATTCAAAAGAAGAAGAAATACAAAATATAACTAACCCATGATTCCAAAAATACTAACGGCATTGGAACGATTCTGTATCTAAAAAAAGGTTTGTAAACAATTAAAATCAAATGTTGAAATTTAAAGGAAGTGCGTTACAAATAAAAGTCTAATTTTGACCTCCTAAAGCCATCTATTTCTGATGTGACCTGATCGGTTTTTGATAACGCGGCTTCTTCTCTACGAATTAGAGAATCGTATTATTCTTTGTCTTCTCTTCTTCAAAGGGGCTTTTGATAAAAAATCAAATTGATATCACTCTATGCTTATTTCTGAAGAGAAAGTGGTAGTTTATTAGGTCTTGTGTCTTGTTATGTTTTATTATATTTTGTTCCCTTACTACTGAATGTATGTAACCTTCCTACCCAATACAGGTAATGAAAAAAATCATTGCTCTCTGAATTGTAAATTTTTACTTGCATTTTAGATTTTACACTTTATTCCGTGTCAGTCTGGCGGTAAGTCAAATCCTTGTTCGGGCATTAGATCTACTACAGTAAATCCGAATAAGACTGAAATTCATAGATGAGCCAACCCCTGACGGCTACCTAGATTGCCGCCGCATATTAACCAAGGTGGGAGTGTCAAGATTCATTCTTCGGGACCGCCGAAAAATGAATATTTAACTGCCCCAGGTGGGAATCGAACCCACAACGTTCCGAACGGAGGGCACTGGGACCTGCGCCCCAACCCGCACGGTCGTCACGGCTCTACCTCTAAGCTGTAAGTTAATTAAATATGTTAAAAGTGTAAAAATGATGCATTATCACTATCTTCAAATTTAATCTATCATTTTCATTTACGCAAGCACAAATGTATTATGCTTGACACAAGTTTTTCCAGAATGCCTGTTCCGCTTTGACCCTGAGGAGGACGGTATGAAAATGTTCCAATATCAATTTTTTTTTTCAAATTCCATCAACTACTTTCACTTATTCATCTTTGAAAATACTTTTTTTTTTTTTTGCATTAATGTATTTCAAACACGGCTTCTTCCACAGATTTCATTTTTAAAAAGACAAAACATTATAAAATTTATTTTCGAACCTTCAAATATTAGGCTGTAATTATTAATGATTATTTATCAAGTATTGTTAATTAATCATTATTCATAAAAAAATCTAATTTTTGTCGATCAATAAGAGATTAATAAGAATCATTATGAATTATAAACAACCATTAATTTAATTGTCTAGATGTAAGAATATAGAAAGTCATATTAGCTAATTTATTTTACAGATGTCTTAATCTGAATATTATTTAGTGATTCAAAAAATATTATAAAATATAAAAACAAAAATACTGTCAAAATTAATTAAAACAATAATTAATCTTGTTTATGAACCAGCAGAAAGTAAGATTAACACAAATCAAATGAAATGTAGTTGTTTATTCAATTACTTACACGAAAGAAGGAAATCATATTAATATACGTTAGGAAATTTCATTTGATTAAAAATAAATAAGTTTTTAATTGAAAATTCCAATGATTAGTCAGTACACTAACTACCCTTTACTCTGTACAATAAACTGGAATGTGATACTTGTGTCATACAGGTGATCTATCTTATTATATAAAGAAGCTATTTTTATATTAAGGAGGATTTTCATTCTAAAATCCTTACAATTAATCCATCCAAACCCATTAGTTCTTAATCTCTCATCCGTAACAGTTCCCGATTATCCTCCGAGACGTCTGAAAAGATGGCCACGAGATATTGTAATTTAAAGGAAAAATTAAAGTACCACTATTGAGTAGTTCCTTTCCAAGATGTATTCGTTCTGAAACATTTATCACATTTACTTATTGTATTATTTTTTATACAGATGTGAATTTTAATAAATAAAAAAAAAAGGAGCTAAATGAGAAACCTCTTCTAGCTTGATCAATGTTAGCTACTCCGAATCCTAGAAAAGGGATAGCAGGATAATAATTTCGTCAGTACGTAACTAATAAAAAGATACGGTTATTATAATTGATTTTTACAAAAGATGGCGAGTAAATATTTGAAGTTAATAACAAATACAGCTAGGTATTTCAATTACATTTAAAAAAAATTGGACATTGAAATTGAATCTCTGTTTCCACTATTTTGCTATTATTTTCGTTTGGAAATTATATAAAATTATGAGCATATTTATATTTATATTTTTAGAACACTAATTAGCATATAAATATGTTTTAAAATATAATTTAAGATTAATTTATACACAAACGAATACCACTCTAGAAAACATTGCCAAGGAAACAGATTCATCTTTGATGTCGAAGTTTCTGACTTTTTCTTTTCTTTCTTATTCGATTAATTGAAATACTAATCTTGAAAGTGGTGTCAATACCGAAAATAAAATTTTACAGGAGAACTGAAAAGAAGTTTAAGTAGTGTGTTAAGTTATGAAAATATTTTTTATTTCCATTAATTTCTTTTATTTTATATATGTTTTAAACTAAAATGATATGTTATTTAATTACTGTAGTAAATAAAAATAATATATTAAAAAAGGCACATTGGAAAAAAGATTTCTAAATTTAAACTTCTAAACTATATTCTATAAGTCAATTATAAAAATATTATATTTTTTAATTTCTTGAAATTTAACACAATTGATGTAGTGAAATAAGAAAGGCACTCTTTCAGCAATGTATCAATGTCGATTATTCACTTTCCCAGAAATGACTAAGGCTGTTTCTTCAGAGCTTTTCCCTTAGGTCGAGCAATGTGCAGTTGCAGTCCCTTCTACTGAAAACAAATAATTCCAATTGATAGTTCATGACGTCCATGGCTTACGGTAACATTGATAACGTCTTTCAACGTTAAGTGCTTTAATAAATAATAATAAAAAGGTATATAAAAAAACAGCATTTGAGGATGGATATATTTACTAATTTGCTATTAAAAATAGAAGTACACTAATGAAAAGACGATAAGTTAGTAATATATATTTATGTTGAGGAGGTTGCATGTAAAGTATAAATATACAGCCAAGGATAACGTGTCAGTAACATTACGGGTGGCCTTCTCGTCAATCACATTGTAAACTAGTTATTATTATTTTTAGTTGCTTCCAAACAGTTGAACGCTTCCCCATTACAACTTGAAATGTTTTCTACACTCTAAATAAAATGTAGGTAAGTATGTGGAAATAATAATGTAAATTCAATGATTTCAAAAATATAAATTATCAATTGAATTAATTTCGTATCACGACATATTCCGACTTGAAATTAATTGATAAAATTATATTCTAGTGAAAATTAATGATTATTTAAAAGATAAAAAAGTATAGAACTCAAACAAGATACTTCCATCATTACAGCTCGTTTTATAATTTATAAATAAATTGAAGAAATAATTCAATCAAGAATCCTAGTCTAATGTATACAGAATTCTGGTTGTGCCTGATTTTAATATCATGTGCTTGTAAATTTTGACGAATTGATTTTAGTATTATTTTTTTTCTCAAAGAAATACGCTATTAATTAAGTCTGAAACTACAATATCACAAAAAATCTGGCACGGTGCTCGCTTTATATAACTTTCACTTCTTTGATTTTGAAATAACCTGTTATAATATTAGTAAGTAATTAAAAGAAAAAAAAATATGACTGTATTTTAAATCATGGAAACACGAAGACATTGATCAGTAAATACAGTATATTCACAGTTATTCTTAAATTCGATTAAAAATATATCGGTATAGTTAGAATTAATGTGGAACAGACTGGATAATTTAGAATAAAGTTTAGTAAAAAATGAAATGAATCAGGGTCCTACCCCAAAGTAATTAGTATTGACCCATATTTAAAAGGATAAATGTTTATATCCATAGAAAGAACTATGGTAAAAAATGGAAAAGAAAAGAACTATGGTATCTAGATCTAAGGTAAAAAAATAAATAAATTTATACTAATACAAAGGGTGCAGTACTTTGTAAGGACTATTTCTACTCCAAAAGTAGGTGATTTGGTCAGAATCCCACACCGCCAGACTTTTGCCCAATGAAGAGAATTCACTCTTGATGAGCCTGGGTGGACTCCGGAGGCCTCCCGAACCCACAGGGCTTACTCACCGCCACTGTAAAACAGAAAATAATTATCTACCGCAGCCTGATTCGAACCCGCATTCATGAAGCACAGTATCTTACCGCAGAGCTATCCACTCACATCAAAGAATATACTCCATTTAACTAAAGATCCCTGAATCCCGTCTCATTTCATTTGAAAATATCAAATATTTGACCGGTGCAAAGCGAAAGTTTTCAACATGGCTATCGCAACTGATTATAAGTTTTTTAATATCTAAGTAAGCTCACCTATAATAAGATGAGATGTAGTTTATCATTTTCGTAAAGAGCAATTATTGTTTATTTTTATTCATAGTGGTTCATTTAATTTTTTCTAATTGTAAGTTCAGGTCTTATTTTTACAAATTTAAAAGATTTTTCGATTTAATTACTGGCGGACTCAGATAAACTGATTGTTGTTCAAAGCAAATTATTTTTTTTATTTTAAAGAATAGTTATAATTTTAAAAAATGCCTAGATCCACTTTTTTCAGGGATAAAACAATTCTGAATGATTTAAAATGCTCTAAAATGAAGATCTCAGGGCAAAACTAAAATATATCTGTTTGTATTAGTAAATAATAATATTATGATTATGTTAATTGAGCCTAAATGACCTAACCAATATTTTTTTTTTTTATAAACTATATCCATATTTTTTCATATAGTAAAAACAATCAAGGCTCTATCTACATATAATAGTGATATAAAGGAATGTTGAGCCTTTTTTTCATTAACGAAATTAAAATTTTAGAAAAAGATTATTAATACAGCTTATAATATCATAACAATCTTGGTAGGTTTTTGATTGTATTTGTAGGTTTAGTTAACTTTAAAATCGTTGTTAAGCGTAGTTTTTAAATTAAGAACTTTTCTTCTTGTTTTTTACACTGTCATTTTTAGTTCACGTTATTGATTTTGTTTCCATTAACGTTTTTGGATTTAGTCTAAGGATATTTCACATTATGAGAACAGGTGATTGAACTTGCTTTTCCAAGTATGACCTCGAAAATAAAATATTAATAATTTAATTTATAATTTCATTAATTTTTATAATTAATTTAAAACATTTAATATAAAGTGAAAAGCTTTGGCCACGACAGGGCTGCATCAGCGGGGAGTGCTGCAATGCAAGTATATTTGGAGTGACTGATGCATATTCCATATCGATTGGATGAGGTAGGAGACCTTGTGTTGTCCTGACTTTCCAGGCTCTATTTCTGTCCCATTCCTTTGAATGCTATGTCTGAGAATTTTACTACTCATACCTCACCTGCCACAACATTACGCCTTGAATTATACCTGAGTAAGAAAGGCCTTTGGTAATATTGGAAACTATTCAAATGTCTTCATATGTCCAACTAAAACTTTAGAAGTCTCTGTAGGAAGTTTTTCTCTTTAACGCGCATAATTCACAGTGTTTTGTAAATAAAGTCATCAGGAAGTTCTAATAATGTTCAGGTATGATGTATAGTCTTATCTCAGTTTTTATAACTTCAAGCAGATCACGGTCATCTGGTTGTACTAGCTCAAGAAATATAGTAAACTTAAGAGACCTTACTCAATCTTTATCAGAGAAAATTGAACAATATCGTTCAGATAAAATATAAACAAATTAAATGAAAAAAATAAATTAAAATGACACAAGGGGTTACAATTGGTTGTTCCACCATTACACCAAATCATACAATGGATAAGGATGGACATTCTTCATAATCTACCTTTTGTAATTTCATACAGAACCTTAGAAAACTAAGCCAGTAACTTCAACTCTAGCCTAACTAAACACTGTTTACATTTCTGTACTCGTAGGTGTGCATTATCAGAGACATTCGGCTACCTTCGGTATTCCAAGCTGCTTGTGATTAGGAACGTTGTCATACAATACTTTAACAAGGTTAAAAATACCCAATGAATATTCATCCAAATTCTAGTCAAAGACAGTCGATTAAATTTTTTTTTAAAATATTTATTTATTGCTATTTACAACTGTACATTATAATACATTTAGTAAATCTGATCTCTGTTAAATTGGAGTGTTACAGGCGTGTAGAGAAACTACCCATTGGTAGCAGATTAAAATTTAAAATGTCAATACATTAAAAACTAAAAACAATAAAGTAAACAGTAATTTAATTTCAAGAAACACATTAAGGAAACAAACCTATATTTTATACTCCCATTTCTTCACAGAGATGGGATGTTATTGCGTACCTCCTTAAAGAGACTAATAGATTATCAGAAATGTCAACAAAAAATAATGAAACTTGGTATAGTTGTTGGATGGCTTTCACTAAACGCTACGGCTCTTGGTACGGTAATTGTGACTCACTATACAGAAAGCTCTTGTATCTGCACGTCTAAACGTAAACAGTTTTTAGAAGACTTTAGTTTCGTCCAGATGTAGAAGATTCGAGGGAACGACTTCTATACCAAGTTTTATTATTTTTCATAGGCATTACTAACAATCCGCTAATATCTTCAAGGAGAAACGACAATAACATCCAGTCTCTTAGAAGAACTAGGAGTATAAGAATATTTCCGTAGTCAGATATTTAAAAATTAAATTATTTTTTATTAGTTAGTTAAAAGACATATTCAGTTAAGAATTTTGGCATTACGAAGAGAATAGAAAATCAAGTTAAAAAAAACAACAAAATCCAAGATAGCAAAATTTTAAGATATGATTAAATATTTTTGCAACAATACCGCCTATCTAAATAAAAGCATTTAGTTAAAATAAGCCAAGATAAAGAAGAGCGTAATACTAATTAAGACGGTGAGGGATAAAAAATGTCGCAAACATACATCCAATTATGGATAATGCTAGGAATGATAGGCTCAAAATCACGAAATTCACGTCAAAATCACTTTTTTTACTTTAAACAACCGGCATGCATTATTTTTTTTAGAGTGCATGATTAGACATTTTTCACGTACTACCCTCGGTGCTAATATTAATCGAAAAAATTACGGAATAAAAATTAAAATAGACTTTATTGATTTTATTTGCTCTCATCAAATCTAATTCTTGCTGATAATCGGGGAGATATTGTTTTTCTAAATATCACTTAAGGGAAGAACAGGCTGGCTCAGTTGGTAAGGCGCTACTAACTCGATGGACCTGGATCGAATCTGGCTGTGGCAAATAATTATTTATTCTTTGATAGTAGCCGTGAACCTGTGGGCTAGAAGAGCCTTCCGGGGTTCACCCAGCCTCTATGAAATGGGTACTATTAATTGAGGGAAAATCTGGTGGTTAAGCATGATCATGAACAAATCACCTTTTGTACAACCGTTGTTACTAAACAGTAGCTTACAAAGTACTAAACCCTTGACCCTTCTTGGATTGTAGCTGTACAGATTTTTATATTAATTTTCAAATATCGCTTAAACCCTTATAGTAATAAGTTTATTTCTGCTTTCTGCTTGTCATGGAAACATTGTACATTTTGATGGGAGTTTTTGTTATATAATCCTCAAAGAAAGTAAGTAAAAATTACACAGACCACTCAAAGTAATTTTCTATATTCTTGAACATAAGGTAATAATGCTCTAAAGATCAAAGTAGAAAAATAATTTTAGCTTGCTGACTTTTATAAATAACAGAGCATCCAATAAAATGTTTACAGCCACGAATTTAGTCCTACAAACGTCAGATGCATCTATTTTTGCTACTATTTCATAGAAATTGTTTCCTTCTCTAAAAGCCTACATTTTAATAATGGGTAGGCAGTTAAATTATATTAACCTTATTTATAACTATTGGCTCTATTTTATTTGTGAATTATTGTCTCCATAATAAAACACTGGCGTTTTATGGAAGTGTAAACTTCGTTGATTTTTTTTTGTATTAGAATTTTCAACAATATAAGAAAATATTGTTGTCCTTCCAAAGTATTTTTTCCGATTCGCGTTCTTTACGATAATGTTACCTCACTATCAGATTTATTATACTCAAAAATAAATGATGGACTGAAGTATTTATAGGAATCAAGTTATCTATCTAACTTTATTTATAGTTATAATGTTCCAACGGGAACCCTACAAAAGCCAATTTTGGATAAATAAATAGAAAATTATTCCAAAAGAAAATTAATTAATGGTATATTGCAGCTGTCTTTGATACTACAACACAAGGGTTCTGTAATCGGTTTCTATCACTGGTCAATTAAACTTTCAACTGACCAAAAACAAACCATTGTAAATTGTGTATCAGATGGAGCACAGAACAGGCATTTCCTCATTGTGCGGGCCTTTCTATCTCACAATTGTTTAAGTAGTCGCCCATATCCTAAGCTTTTCTTGATTTTATTTACATATAGGTGGTGACCCTTACAGAATTTGTAAATGCAAATTTTATAGTTTCTACTAAAATGAGATTAAAGATATCTACACATCCAGTGATTCCGTATTTATTAATTCTCTTTGTATTTTTATATGAAATACGTTTAATGTAAATCACTTTTTGGTATCACTAAAACATTTTCTTAGAGTTATACTGGGCATTTTCAGGCTTTAGTGCTGTAATGAGGAAATTGGTACTTGCAAAATCTGCGAAGTTTGATATTGATATTGATGACTATCGATATTTTACCTACCAAATCTAAAAAAAAAAACAACATTTATTAAAATAAGGTCTATTGTTTGAGGTTAAAGGTAAAGTACTTAAAAATGGAGAACGTCGAGAACGAGAACAAAATTTTATAAACATCATTTTTCCGACTTATAGGGTGCTAGTGTATCCAGAATATTAATTTTTCTCATAGTTAAGTGAAGCAGGAGATAAAATTTATACAAAACCATGTAAACACTAATCAGTACATTTTCTCTAACTTTGACCTAATCCAAACGATCGAAATATAGGTGTCAAGAAAAATGCGTTTGTAAGAGATTTGTGCCAGCCTTAAGTGGGAGGTATAGTGCATCCAAGATAGGTTTGCCTATAGGGGAGAAAACTCACCTCCCACCTAGCACACTCCTACCGAGAACAAACCAAGAAACAGTCCGGATCGTAGTGTCGCCTAACCAGTTCGGGATTAGATTGGTACTTGGAACACATTTATCCCCCTATTCTCGGTCTCCAAAGTTAAGAACACGGGAGGTCACTAGTTTTTTTAGATTATCCTTTATCCATGACTAGGACTATATCTTATTTATTCTTGTTTTTCTTTTTAGACAAATATATTGACAGCTCTGTTCTGCCATGCTATTTATGAGCGCGTTGTCATTTTTAAGATTTAATAATCATTGTGTTAAAAAAAAAAACTACCCCTTTTAGAGTTTAAATTTGTCTTGAAACAGTTTTAAAATGTAGTACATATAATTGGTCCAAGAATGAGATTAACTTATGATAAATGCAGTAATTTAAGGCCTTTCATAACAGAGTAAACATGGATCGAACCACTCTCAGCCTTTATTTTCATGAATTTATATAGGTTTATGATCACGTTATTGTTTTGAGAAAGGATAGTTTTCTCTTAACCCAGTTTAATTGACAAAGTAAACTTGGAAAAACAGATATAAAGAATTTATTTCTAAAGTTGTAGAACTTGGTCGAGGGGAGGAAAGGAAAGGTTAGAAAAGGTATTAAAAAGTCCAGTCAACTAAGTCTGTTCCAACAACCACTTATGACTATCCAGAACTGAAAATACGTACTACGCATGCCACGTACAGTCAGAACTGGTTGTTTGAATAGACATAGTGGAGAGAAGGGTGGGAGGTTAGAGGGGGAACGTTTGCCACTGCGCATTTTCCCCCTCGCTTTACTCACAGGCAAACTCATCTTGGATGCACTATACCTTATGTCTTCTTATTTTAAGTGACTATTTTCACAATGTTAAACTAACGTTTTACATGAAAAAAATAATGTTAACATTAATAATTAAGGTTGAAGAGGAAGAAAAGCAGCGTAAGAAATAACTTTTTATTGACATTATTGTAAATAACTACAGTTAAAAATAGGTGTTGATAAATGTTGTAGGTGTACTGAAAAACTATAATTTAAAACTACAATTACTGTAATTTGGAATTATTGAAGTATAGTTCCAATTATAAGTAATTGGAATTATTAATCTATCTTAAATTCCGGTGATAAGGTGATTCTGATTTTTTCCCTAAAATTACAAGTTATAATTGAGATTACAGATGGAGATGGGACAGACACAACTCCTCTGCTGTCTTGGGAGCCAGACAGACAATATTTCACCCCAATTTCTACAGAAGACCTCCCACAGATACAAACAGCAAGTAAAATGATAATCATATTACGATTGTAATTGTCTAGTTATAACTATTAACTTTAAATATTTTAAAAGCACGTGTATCTTATTATCATTACATGTCAGTTTCATAATCATAACTATGAAGTAAAGATTAAGATTCAAAAAATATAATTTGAATTATGTACTGAAATAATAGGTAATGGTTAAACAATCTTTGAGAACTTATATTAATGTCCAAAATATCAGTGTAGTTTAATTAAACATTTGCAAAAATCAATATTCATAAAGATAACTGATAAAATTAAATATCTACTAGAGATGTTTGAGGTTCAATGTAAAATCATAATAATTTGTCTATAATTAGTAAATGTTGTGATAAGCTTACTTCATTTTATATATAAAATGCATAAAATATCTATATTAATATTAATATGATATAAATGGGTTATTAATACATATGATTATAAGAATTCATTATTAGTTAATTGTTAATTTTATCGTATTATTCAAGTTATGTACCAGGGCACATTAATTATAACAGCCACTTTATTATTTAACATAGCTCCTCAATTAAAGATTGTTTGTTAAATAAATAATTAACAACTATCCTACTTTTCTGGGAACAAAATATTTATAGACGAACGAGCCATAAAAGATGAATAATTGATAAATTGACTATTTATTGAAGATCAATAACAAATATTATTATTTTATAATTAATAAAAAATAGAGGAAGGCGGATTAATATGTATATATATAGTTAAGAACTTTACCTGTTATTCATAAAAATATTTTTATTAATTTTAAAATATTTTGTTCTCAAATCAGGAAAATCTAACTCAGTTTAATCTCGTTTTTTGTTTTTGAACCATTTAAGAGTCCAAACTTTTTTATCACTTTAATTCCACATCTACGGAATACGGAGATTAATGGTTTCAGCATCACAGAGATCTTCGTTTTTTTTAAGACAGAATGATTATTATGTCAGTATGAGGTGTTAGTGTTACATTATGTTTGTTTCAGTTTGTAGATAATCAGATTACCTTCTAAACGATTGTCTATAATCTTCCAGGAAATCTATGGTTTAAGAGTTATTCCATAATCTAATTTGTTTCTAGATTTTTTTTTAAAATTACTTGAAGTCCGATTTTTTTAATTCTTGGTCTACAGCATAAGGAGAACCACTATTAAAAATTTTATAGGCATCTTCGTTTTTGAGATTCATTGATCTATTAGTAAGTTTTTATAGAAATAATCCAGCAGGTATTCGAGATGTAGTATAGTATAACCCATAATTGTCGAACAGGGATTATTGAGTATCGGGGAAAAAAGTCTATGGAGTAAGGTTGGAAGCGATGGATCCCAAGACTGTTGGCAGAATGTGACAAATAGGCGAACTAGAGGCGTGGCTTGTGCAATGCCCACATCCAATTAGCTGGCTACTCTTTCACACTTAATCAGGTCCCCGACCCCAGCGTCCTATATAATCCCTTGCTCCGTTTATATATAGTCCAGTCCTCTCAAGTATACCCTTCTCATAGTTTATAAAATGTGATAATTCTCAGATTTACTACAACTTAAATTCATGAAAATGACAGTGCATTATCCAGTGTCTCAAGTATAAACCAGAAAATTATATGCTATAATGCAACAAACGTTATATGAGGATTTTCAAATAAAAAGTTATTAACTTATTATTACCTTTGATAACTTATTTATAACATGTAGATAAGTTAAACTTTTATTTGAAATATTGTTTTGACTGCCGTCAAAATAGCCCTGGAGAAGCCCTGCAACGTGGGGCGAAACGTTGGCTCATTAAAATAGTATATTTCTACTATTTGAGTTTTTTTGACCGCACCCGGACCATATTCCTTTCATTGTTTTGTAATATTTGACAGGGGAAAACTTCAAATTATTAAATATACTGAATTAGTTTTAGGTGTAAATTTTAATTTGTTCGAAAACACCTAGTTTTTCAGAATTGAATATATTAACTTAAGTTAATATATGTGTTCCATATTTTGTATTCCTTCAAACGTACAGTGTCTTATCAAACGACCAGGTCTATAAATGCTGGAGGGAGCCAAAAAAAATGCATTAAAATCCAATTTTGTACATCTTATTAAATAGAAAAAAAAAAAGGTTTTTTTTTTCTTCTATATAGTACAAGTGTTCATTCCTTTATTTGAAAAAAAAATTACTGAAATTTACAAAATACAACAAGTAAAAGAGCAGTCAGATTAATATGACATGGAATCAACATACAAGGGAACATTATATATTTCAATGAAACTTGTTTGGTGATCTCCGTTAGTTCTTATCAATGCTCCCTATGGACCTAGAAAAAAAAAATAACAAAATTCTAGAAATTGTTGATAATAAGCCTTTGCTATCCATGTATTCAATGGTTATTGTGTACCATTCGATTTGTTTTT
>NW_027104790.1:835906-841798 GCF_000696795.3 Halyomorpha halys
GTGTGTGGATTCCAAGTAAGTCTCTTGTCAAGATGGAGTTCTAAGTATCGAATCTGTTCAACAGGCGTTAGTGGAGTATTAAGAAAGGATACTGTAGGACAGGAGGGCAGAGGTTTACGACGGAGAGTAAAGGTGATCTGATAGGATTTGTCAGGATTTATTTTGATTCTTCCCTGTGTATATAAAATTATTGTATCATATCATTCTCTTCTTCTTGTCCTCATCCATTACTGGGCAGCGTGAGGTTCCTGCTTATTTAGCCTGTTGTGTATTATTGTCCACCGCCTCCTCCAGTTTATTCCTCTTCTTCTGTTCAAGGCCTCCTTTCAAGTCTTCCTGAACCTTTTATCAGGTATTCATCCTTTCTAAGATACTTAACCAAACCACCTTAGGCGATTCTTCTTGGTCACCAAGTTGTAATGTATGTTGTAATGATCAGCATGTTATTTTTATTCTCGTAGGTGTGACTTGCATTAACGAACAATACAGTTTATGGAATATCACAATTCCTAACACCACGAACAATTCAAAATATCAAGTAATAATTTTACAATAGTAATTGCTGAATAAATCAAGGTTCCTTCATCAATCTTTTGCTTAGCAACACTTTAGTTTTGTTGAAAATCTGATTCCGGTTCTAATTTCGTCCGTATTACTCTATTAATTTACTCATTTTTGGGAGCACGATTCTCCTATTCTATTAAAGAGATTTTTATTTTCAGTTGATTAAGTTAAAAAGAGCAGCATCTAACAAAATATATATATACTTAAATTGCTTAGATTAGGTTCTATTCTCAAGCGGGAAACGAATGAAACAGGACAAATAATTAATGATTATTGGCACAGTCTTCTTAATTCCAGGAACAATTTAGAACAACGGTTTCAAGAAGCTGAACTGAAAATGGCGGCTACTTGGCTGTTAAATAAACTTGTACCTATTTTAACTTCACAGAAAAAGTGATGCAGTCAACGAAATAAGTATTCAGTAAAATAATTTTGTCTTATTAGAAAACGTTGTATAATTACTATTTAGTAACGTCCAACTATGGTATTAGCGATTACATTTATATCCTTTTAAAACAATAAAAAACATTTTATAGTCTTTTCAAGATGATAATAGTGATTGTATTGTCTTTCCTTAAATCTGTCTCAAAAAACTGTTAAATACAAATTTTCACAAAAAATACTTTAACTGACCCATTTTGCAACCTTAGTTGGTCTGTATGTTCCATTGGTGTACTCTTAGCATAGGTTCCTGCCAAATATATGTTTGAACCGGTCAGGTAAAATACTTATTCTGAAATTTTGTATTTAAGGGTTTTTTGAGGACGCTTAAAACGATTTTGAATACCTTCTTATGAAAAAAAAATGTTTTTGGACTACTATTTAAGAAGCGATTTTTTTATATAAAGTACGCATTATATCTCAATTAATACAACTTTAAATATTTTGTTCTTATTCTACATCCGAAGAAATCGATTGGTACATAAATATCTCACAACGTCATTATAGCAACACAGTATTAAAATACATTAGACCGACAGACCTGGAAAAGCGGAACAAAATATTATTTTATAGAAAAATAAAGTAGATATTCGTTTTTCGCACCCACAACCCTTAGAGTCGAATTTTCCTAAAATCTTTTGCTCAAAATATTCGCCTTTAATGAATGGCATTCGATTTGTTCTCCAAAATCACAAAAATTGCATTTACTTCAATACGACACCACTAATCTACACAAAACATTATCCTCAGGACACTCTAAAAACACAAAATGATGCAAATTGGATCTTCATAAACAAATTAAAACCGGAGCTTTGAAAACTAAACATTTGAGAAAATTTTCTTGATTTCAAACAGCTTTTTCTCAAGTATAACGGCATAAAATCTAAAAGATATTCATATAGGTCGAATGAGTGGGAGTTTAGCTTTGCAACAGTTGTAGTTATGTTGGGTTTTGACAACATTGTAAGGAGTTATTAATTTATTTTTTAAACGCGGGAACTTTACAGAAAAAAAAAATATCCTCCATAAATCAAACCCAAGAATTTCTATTTTTTGATATATATGAAAATTCGTATTTAAAGGATTAGGATGACTCTTAAACCGATTTTGACTTGACTTTTCCAAAACAAATATTTTTAGTATACTTTACTGGAAAGGACTTTCGGGTTTTGTGATTTTAACACACTTAAACTCATTTAATAAAATGAATCATATTTTGTTGTTAGTATAAATAAAAATACAAATCGACAGATAAATAATAATCATTAAATATACATAGCTAAGGCGGTACGAGATAACATCAAAAATTTCTGATAATATATGAAAAGTTTTTCTCGCCTGCTGAGGTGGTTTAGGAAGAACCCTCAGAAACGTGCCTAATGTTTTTAACCAATTATTACCAACAAAAATTCATTGAAATGGACCATAGGTCCCCAACAAAGTCTGCCTCTGCAGAATAATCCAAGGGGCTACCCACTATCGTCCTTTCCCACCCTATTCATCTAACCATGTTCCCTTCCAATCTACGCCTCTAAGTATTTTCTGGGGAGGAGTGAAAGAAAAATGTCTGGACCTACAGTTTTTATTTGATTTCGTTTTACAATAAATAATGATTAGTATTTTTTAATAGAATCCTCATTTCATAACTGGCTAAATCAGTTGGTGACTTGAAACAAACAATTTGAGATCGAATTTTATTTTATAAAGTGCCTTACAAAGAGGGTGGGACACATTGCGAGGGTGGATTCGAAATACGATTTACTACTTATAAAACTTTTTTTTTCAATTATTTATTTATTGTTATTTACAACTGTATAAAATATATACAACTAGTAAATTTGCTGCGTGATCAAATGAAATGATACAAACATGTGGAGAATCTACCCATTGATAAACTCCAATAACATTTCTAGAGGAGAAGATCTCGAGGCCATCTTCTTTTCAGACACCTAGGAAGATTATTAGGTAATGCAGGAGAAACCAGATTAGAAACAATGGATTTGGGTGGTTGGGAAGTTTATCATGAAAGGATTGGTATCTAATTCTGGCCAAATCGGCAACATATGAGACAATGAGGTCCTGATGGATGACTTGATTCGTGACAAAGTAAGGAGCAATAAGGATTTTGGACTGTAAGTATTGGATTCGTGAGGAATTTGATGGTTTAGTTGAGCCCCAAACCTCATCTCCGTACGTCCAGATAGGCCTTATAATAGTCATGTAGATCAGTCTTTTGTAATGGATTGGCAGTTTAGGACGTTTGTCTCGTAATTGTGGTAATAGTCAGAATCGACGAGCAGTCTCCAGTCTTTTCTGTCTTGTATGATATAAAACAATTTTGACGGTTAAATATAGCCTCCATATATTATATTATATGTTCCATAGAACAAAAAGAGTGGAATAATACTTATTTTTTCCAATGACAGGTGCTCACTCACGTTAGAGGTCGAAAATGGACCAGGCGACTCAGGGAGTGGTAAACATCTTACAATCATATTTCAAACATTTCTAAACAAGAGTTACACTTACTTCTAGGCACAGCAAAATTTTAAGCTAGTTTTACTAGACTAGTTAGGCAAACTTTTCTAGAAATGGTGAAAAATAAATTATAAGTTATAAAATATTTCAAGCTTGAACAAAATGCCGAAAGTGAATATACCAATAATTTTTTTATCAAACTCTTTAAAGTTTTTCTACATCGACGTATTACTTATATAGTTTTTTGGTCAATGCTATTTTTGCATATAAATACAAAATTGAAAACCAAACAAAAGAACAAGCTATGAGAAACAAGAGGGAAAATTAAAAAGTAATTTTACTTGCAAGAATATTTTTTAAATACGGCTTTCCAGATAGGCCTTGCATATTTTTCTAAAACTTAAAATTGAGGTTGTTTGATGAAGTTTAATGAAAATTTAATTCCAGTCTTCATAATATGAATTTAAAACCATTTAATAGAATTGTTTCCTCATATCTCTTGAATCATGGTCAATATATTAGGTTTTTAATCAAAGAAGTTTAGTTTTTTATACATGTTAGCATAAATGTAGAGAGGATTTAGCAAGTTTAATTTCCATGTATTAATATTTTAAATTGACAATAAAGATTTGGGTATTTAATACATATTTTGGATTTTTACTGTGCGATGTTACACATTTTGGATATTTTACTGTACTTTTTTCGTTTTTCTTCAGCACAAAAATTTGTTCTCTAATTATTACCAAGGGACCAACGTCCACAAGAAATTTTTTATTACTATATTTTATTCAATAAAAATGTTACATGTGCTGCCTGTACTTTCATCCAAAGCTAATTAGTGCGGTCCGATGTACCTAGCCACCAGCCACACTCACCTTACCTTACCGTACCAGTGCCCCAGGTGGTGCCTCCGTGGCTGAGTAATAAATAATTCTTTTTTTTTCATAACCCATATTTCTGAATTTATGGTTTTTAGCGTGAATATATATACCAATATATATTTTGATTCCGTACTGTTTCCTTCTTCTGTAGTGGCCTACATTTTAAGAAATTTTTTGAGTTGTAATTTTGTTGTATTGGGCGTTCCTTGAATTTTATAATGTGCCGGGCACACATTGATTTTGAAATTTAAACTAAACCTAAAAAACTTATTCCCTAAATACGTGTCCTGGCACGTCGTTTCTGAATTTTTATCTGGTTTGTTGCCAACGCACCGGAGGGGGCGCTGGTGTGAGGTCCTGAACAGTGAATTTCTTTGGTGCTGTAGAGAGTCGAAAAGCTTTATGTGCCTGGGTTGGATGAACTCATTCTTAGGTACTTCGAAGAGCTCGTGTAGATGATCTATCTTCATCTTCTTCAGCGATGTTGGCCGCACAATCTTCCGCAACACTGTTTCCTGGAAGCGTTGTAGATGGCGCTGTGTCCCTTCTCTGAGATAGGTGAAGAGTGGAGCACCATATAGAAGTGCTGGTCTCAAAATACTTTTATGAATTTGGAGTATGAGCCTTAGTGAGAGTACTGGTGATGATAAAAGGTGGTGTAGCCGGTATGATCTGAGACGGACTCGTTTGGTTTCCATGTAGCAATGACCTGACAGTATCATGTGGCGATCCAATTTAATGCCCAGATAAACTATAGAGTTTGAAGGCTTTAGTACGGAGTTTGCCACTTCGAGCGTGCGAGGTAGACTGGTTTGCTTCCCTTTCTGTAGGGCGAACACCACGCAGTCTGTTTTTGCGAATAAGAAATCATAAATAATTCCATACACATTCGTTAGATAACTGCATAAAACATAAAAATCATCACGGGAAGAGAGGGTTGCAAACGACATTGAGTGGTATTACCTATGACAATGAAAAGCTATAATAATGAATGGAGCTGTCACGTTTTTCAAAACACGACCATAGCAATATTTTACTTCCTGGCAAAATATTTATATCTTAGAAAATGAAAAGGTTTTTTGCTATTATTTTAAGAAAGTCTTTTTTTTCGAAACAAAAAAAAAACATTCGGCGGTACCGTTGTCTTTGTTTATACTCTTTCAATCGATGTCATCCGTTCACAAGATATGTGAATAAATCTTAAAAGCTTGCGATCTATCTGGTTTAACAAATGGCACTATACCAAAATCCGTCCGGTGGCCAAGGGAAATTTTTTTTTTATTAAAAAAGTTTTATATATAAACATCGTTGATGAATGGTGTCATTGCCATCTTATCCCACGAGAAAACTCCGGAATGAGTCCTAAAAAAAAAATTGAGACTTGAAATACTTCATATTATTATTCAAATTTTCTATTTCAGTTAAAATAAAATCTATTCAAAAGTTTTATCCTGTACGTAACACAGGCGATGTTTCGGACATCTGTAAATTTACAAGTTTTATTTATTTATATAGGTATTATTTATAC
>NW_027104790.1:841848-846204 GCF_000696795.3 Halyomorpha halys
ATAACTGTTAGTAACAATATATTAATTAAAATTTTAACTAGATTTGAAAATGAATAAACATTGCCCATTGTATAAAATAAAGGTGAAGAGTATGAAAAGGGTCTATTTCTTCATGAAATAAAAATAAATAATAATTAGATTTGAATAATACCCTTTCGAATAATTTGAAATAATTTATATTGTGTATATAAGAAGAGTCACTAAGGCTGTATCATAAAAGTGACAAGAAGAATTCATTCAACATTGAAGTAAAAGAAAATTGAAAAAATAAAACTCATTTCAAAATTTAACATCTATAATTATATTTAGAGGGTTCTAATGATTTGTTTAAATTAAATTATCAAAAGGAAAGTCATAATCTTTAAACTTTTTCAAATCATTATTAAATTGAACGTTGAGAGAGATGGTACTTTACCTGTTGTCATTTGTTTAGGAACTTCAATAGTAATCCATCAGTCATTATCGATATTAGTATCATATATTTTTCTTCTTTTTCTTCTGGAAACCATACACTCTTCACGCCTTTTTGCTTCTTCACTTACTCTATCCTTACTCATTTCATCACAACTTTTTTATTTCTGTTTTAATAATAATAATAATAATCTTTATTTATTCTTGGATTGATCCCTTTAGAATAATATACAGGCGTCAGAATTAGGCTTTAGAACCTTAGAGTGAAATACAAAATAATAATGAAATTATAAAACGTCGTAAAATATAGTAAAATAATGAATTTGTAAAGATTAAAATGAACTACAATAATTAACAGAATATATAAAATAAAAATAGAACAAATAAAGTAAAACCATATGTCATATCATAAAACATAAAATGACAAACACTTCTGATAATAAATAATAGAAAGCAATGACATCACGGGACCTTCTAATTTAAATTAATGCTTGAAGTACCACCAATGGGTGGTTCCTTCCCAAGATTTTCAAGTGGGAATGAAACACGCAACATATTACCTATTGTATTTATTATTTGTACAGTTGTAAATCACAATAAATAAATAGATAAAAAATGTTTGCTTCAAGATCCCCAGAGACACCCCCGTAAACAACACAGCAATAATCAAAGTGGGGGAATATTAAGAAAGTAACCAGGAGCCTACGAGTTTCAAAAGGAAGGTGACCAAGATAATTTAAACACTTTAGGGTGGAGAAGGTACGACGGGAAATATTGGAGACGTGGTTTTTCCAGGAGAGAGTTTGGTCTATAGTGACACCAAGGTTTTTAACGTATGGATGGACTTTTATTGGATTTTTACTGCTTATTGTTTTGGCTCATTCTTTATTTTATACTTCTTACTGTTGTTATTTTTACACACACACACAATTATTGTTCTATCTTGATTATAGTTGACTTTGGACCACCTTTCAGTAGTTGAGACACTGTGCTGAGATGAAGTTTAATGAACTACAAGTTACTCATAAAGATTATTTATTTTTTAGCAACTTATTTTTTTTCTTTTACAAATTGATGACTTTTTTGTGTGTTTTAAACCACATTTCACCAAAATCATTGCTTATTCAAATCAATTTGAATGCAAAGTCAAATCTTACATACAAATTGGAAATGACAGAAAATGTTTAAACGAATTCGATAAAATATTTGATTTTATTTACTGATTGTACCGGAAGAAATTGAGACAAATTTGACCCTTTTTAACCAGAACGTTGTTTATAGTTGCCTTTTTTAGCTTTAACGCCAAATGATTTAATAGCTATTTTTCGATTAAATTTAATTAACATAGGTATCTAATTTTTTTAATGTTTACTCATTTCAGGATAAAAATTTCGTATCACAGCTTATTTTACATGTGTGTATAAATAAAAATTATGTTGTAATTTAACAAAAACATATATATATTTTTTTTAAATAAAACATTAAAATACAAATTTCTGTAGAGATAGGTTGTTTTAGTATATATTATTTAGTTTTTAGGAGCAAGATTTTAACCGGTACAACGTACACTTAAAAATATTATTTATTATCGATCAATTCCAAATTTTAGACTAAAGACAGATGCGTTATAGATAAATTGATTATAGATAGACAGGTTTTAGTATATAGACAAACAAACTTTTAACTAAACTAATAGATTAATATTTTTATATAAACAGTTAAAATAAATAAACTAATTTAAAAACAAACCCAATACATAAATAATAAGATATTTAGTACACATACAAATTATCAAAGGAGAATAACTTCACTTAGAAATGGTCAGGTTATCGTCGATTATTGCACCATCATTGGAGTTTATATGATTTTCTTGGAGCAAGCTATGAAACGAACCATACTGACTTCTTATATTATGTCTGACTTCTTATATCTTGTATTATGAAAGTTTATTAATGTAGTAAGTAGCATGCTTACTGCTTGCATGCATGCTGCCTTCCTTAGTTTAGAGTTTCCTATAACAGTCCCAATCTTGAGTGCGGTATTCATGATTACCTTTTCTGAAGTATCAATATTTTCCACACTATGGTTAATTGATGTAGGAAGATCTTTCTGAGATGAAATGAGATGAGACTGAAAATACGTATGAAAATAATTATTTAATATTTATCTTCGAGATCCACTGTTACCCTTCTTAGTGAAGCTATGAAGTGTCATCCTAGTTTTAAACGGCAATACGTCCCAGGTATATTGTATACTTAAGGTACAATTTCGTTTCTGAGTTTGCTGAACCAAAAAAACTCGTTTTAATTCCGATCTTTCCTTCACTGCTTGGACACAAGATCTTATTCTATTGATGTCTGCATACACCCTAATAAAGCTACTTTTCGTACTACTTTTCTGGAATTATTTCTGATTTCTGTACGCCAATTCTACAATCTTCGTTGTCTGCAACCCAGTGATTACCATCGTATCTATTATCTTTATAATCAAACCATCTGTACGAAATAAGCCAATAACAAATAATATTACTAGAAATGAAATAGTACTTCCATAATTATTCAGCCGGATTTTTCTTGAACTTATATTTATTGAGTTTTGTTTTGTGAGTGTTTGAATTCAGTACTTGAGAATAACGGCTCTTGCCAAAAAAAACAAGGGACACTTTTTTAGCATGACTTGACATTACCCAGCCAGAATCCAGGATCCAAAGGGAAGATGTGCCCTCTGGAGTCTATTTATATCAAATATCTCCTCAGCGCTATTTCAAGTCGCACCACTGTCAGCGGCTATTTTTAAAGTTCACAACTTATTTTAAATAGCAAACTCTCTTCTGGTTCCGTGTCTGCCCGTTGGCTGGTGTAGCCTGTCTTCGGTAGATATAGCTGGGCTAGCTGTCCACCGGGACACATCCTGGCTATTTAATAGTCAACTCATTAAGCCGAGGTGTTATTTTTTGTTCGGCTTAATAGCGCATCTCTTAATAAATACTTTTTCATTACTGAAACAATTAAATTCTGTATATTATCCTAAAGTTTTAATTATTCATCGGTTTGTAGTCGTTTGAAGCTATATGTTGGTATAGACTGAAATTTAATCCACGTTCTGAACATAAAAAAATATTTTCTAAATTTTTCCTTTTATTTGATGCTTCATCGACCAACAATGAAAATTATCTAATGAGTATACTTTGAATGAATCATGTAAGCCAGTATAATGCACATTGTTATTGGAGTCCAAAAATGTATTCGTCTATTGATGGAGACCGGGACGGCAAACAAAACTCGAGTACCTATCAGACACCGGTCTCTAAGGGTTAGCATTATTTCAAGTCAGATCCTCAAAATAATTCTTGACACTGTAGATCAGCTTAATAATGTTTCTTGCAAATGGTAGGTGTTTAATGTTGCTGATGTCAAAACATGGAATATTCCTTAGAGGCAGAGTTGAGTAATAAAGGAAATGACATTGCGTGACCGTGAAGAGCAAATATTTCCCTCTCATAAATATGCTCAATGAGTCACAGCGATTCCAGGTGAAATAAAATTTTATCTTAACACGTACAAAATCTGATATCAAAATTTCAAATGTTCATTATAATGTAAAGGAGTCTTACTAATCTCGGTTTAGCCTTATATCCCCCCCCCCCAATCTCTGTAAATATTCTTTATAGAAGACTACTTGGACTTTTTTTTTCTTTTTTGATCGAAGTTCTATTTTGTTAAGGTCTCAAACTCACCGATAATCATTACCATTATATTTAAATAATATTTTTCCATTAATCGACGCAGGTACATGATCTGCTCCTTGTTCTTTACATTTGATACTGTTCCACTTTCTGATTATAGAATCGAGACGTATTCACATCTATAAAAAATAAGAGTACTTATGAAGTGCTCTTTGCTTCTATGACGTCATATCTTTAACTTGAAGTAAATTAAAAAAAAA
>NW_027104790.1:846354-847629 GCF_000696795.3 Halyomorpha halys
ATATATAAACACAAAAGAGCCAAGAGTTCTCAGTAAATTTAGTTTAGTAAAGATCTAGATCTTGAGACACAATGTTTTGAAAATATTTAAAGATCATGTTTTCAGATCTTCTTCTCCCTTTACAATGAAACCTTGACAACTTGAACTTTGTGTTCTCAGAAACTGCCAATTTTGAGTAGGACACTTTTCTTGCAAAGGGAGCGAAATGATATAATACAAGAGTCCAAGAGGAGAAAAAAAAAAGTTATTTCACTCCAAATTGTGATTACTTTAATGAAGACTATATATAATTCCTAGTCATAATTGATGAGTCTGCCAAGTATAGGTAAGAAGAATAAAAAATGGCAGCTGTTTCAAATTGTTAAAAATAATTAATTTTTTATTCGGAGCTCTATATCTTTTAAAGTAGAGTCAATTTGCTAAAATGTAAGCCCTAATAGAGCTATTTACGTTCAATAGTTCTCGAGATATAGCTTTTTAAAAATACATTTCATAAAAATGTATAGAACGTACTGAAAAATCAGTAGTTAGTGAATTTATTTTAAAAAATCTATATCTCAAAAACTATTTGACGCACAGATGTCTATTAGCACTCAAATTAAAGCTAGTTTAATGAGCTATAATCTGAAGTAGTTTATGACCTTTACCTTAGTAGTAATAGTAGTTTTCATGAAATTTGCTAAAATAAATTGATTTACAGTTGTTCGGAAAAAATTTTCATTTGCCAAATTTATATTCATGTGTGAATATCATAAAAACTACTACCCCTACGAAGATAAGATTTATAAACTACTTTATAGTAAGTTAAATTTCTTTTATCTTGAATATTGGCAGACATATGTGCGTCTTATGGGTCTGGAGATATATTTTTTCAAAAATCCAAGATTTTATATGAACAACTAGAAATTAACATTTTGTAAGTTTATTTTGTCAAATATCAGTTAAAAGTTATAAAATATTTTATAGTACACTAAACCAGTTTTGATTTGAGTGCTGACAGATACCTGTACGTCCAATGGTTTTTGAAATACAATTTTTCATAAATCATATTTATTGTCCGAACAATTATAAACCAATTTATTTTAGCAAATATCATGAAAACTACTATTCCTTCGAAGGTAAAGGTAATAAACTACTTTATAGTATGATTATTTAGCCTTAATTCGAGTGCTAATAGACATTTGTATGAGCTCTGCTCTACCCCTCACACGTGGGGGATAGAGTGGGCTCAGGGATCCTCAGGTCGATTGTGTAAATATTGTATATATTATTTTA